>NW_001849577.1:557562-597398 GCF_000209065.1 Trypanosoma cruzi | reverse complement strand
GGCTATCCGTCTCTTTGTTCTTGCCTGCCCGCGGGTCTTGAGCGAGGCATTTGGCCCCAAGCCGAAAGTTTTGGTTCCTGTTCACCAGTGGTATTGGGAGGATGAATTGCGGAACAGCAACTCCATCTCTGAGGAGGGGTGTGTGGCGCTGGAAACAAGCTTTTGTCGACTGTGTAAGGAAACACCGTTTAGGATGCATATGAAGTCATTGAGGGCAAATTTTCAATCGATGAAGTTGTCAGGTGGATTTGGAAGTGGAGAGCGTAATATTTCACGCAAAATAGTTCCATTTGTTTTTCACTTTGTGGATGAGGCCGATCTTCGTTTGGTTAAATCAGCAAAAGAAGCCATGATGTTGTGCAACCCTACGCCGAAGTGTAGAAGAGAGTTGGGGGTAATCAATGCGTCAGAAGCCGCGGCAATTTCAAAGGGCTTGGGTGAACTTTTCATTATAAACAGAGATTCAGTGGTGCCGCCACTGTACATGAGCATTGCGGAAATGTTTCTTGAGAGTCTATGCAGCTTTGTTGTTTCCGTCTCTGGTCAGATGGCGATGCAGTTGGGAACTTCTGCGTGTGCGTCTTTACTTCAAGCCGCCATTTGCACAGAAGAGAACCAAAGGTTGGCGGGTCTGTTGTCTAAAATCATCCGTCCACTGTGCGAGATGTTGCGTGAGGCGTTGGTTTCGGGTGACAAGGCCACAAAATCAGTTTCCCTCACAATGATGGTGTGGCTTTTGTGTCATCCACAGGCGTCGGTGTGGAATTTTAGCGAGACGGCCCTGAGGTGTGGTGTGGTGAACCAATTGGAGATTCTCTTATCTGGCGGCGCGGTGGTATCTTCCAAGAAGACGAAACCCCACAAAGGCCTGAACAAAGTGGGGCCGGAAGTAAAACAAACACGCACTGCATATCTGGCGGCGTCCGCGTTGGCGGTTCTCCGGGCGATCAACAAGCAGTTGTCCAAGACACAGTCGCCACGGTCGGAGCGCAGCCTGAGCACTATGGATGTGATGATGGTGCGCAAAGCGGTGAATGAACTCAAAATCTGCGCAGTTACTCCCGGTTTGCACCAAGGCGTGGTGGCACGCATATTGGAATTGATGGAAAAGTCAGCGAACACCGTGACGGCGTATGAATTCTCCACTTTGGGCATCGCCGACGCCGTACTGAAATACCTGTTGGTGGAACATTACAAGGATTACTGCCGTGATGCTGTCACCATGGTAGGGACTGCAACGCCGTCCGTGGCAACCGGTAGCACCGAGGTGAAGGAGGAATCATTTGTTGGAGGCTTTGGGCAGGAACTTACGGAAGGAGACCTGTTGGCCTTTGCTGGCACGCGTACCGCCAATGGACTTCATCAGCGATGTCAAAAGGAGCGTCTGCAGTGTTTTTTGGAATCTGCGATGCAGAGGCCACGTGGAGTAAAAGCGTTAATTGAGAACTTGGTTTCTGCCCTCCCACTTCACTCCACTTTCCCGCTTGTTGAATCGCTCTTGGGTCCCTCCCGGGCGACGTGTCGACCGCCTACCAAAGCTGTATTGGTGGGCTCACACATATCACCTATTGTCAGCCTCTGCTCTAAACCGGATGCCGAATCAGATGCCGCGAAGCGATGGGAATTTGAGAGAAAAAACTCCAAAACGTTGATTAAGCAAAGCAAGTCATGTCCCGTTTCAATGCCTATGCAACCCGATGCAGGTCTTTTTTCGGGGGGCGGGGTGGAAGTAGTACATTCCAGAGACAACTGCCCACGTGGGCACCGTTTGCTTGCTATATCGGAAGGACAAAGTTTGGGTTTGTGCGATATGTGCGAGGAAGAAATACACACGGGCTTTTGTTGTCATCGTTGTGAGTTCTACATATGTAAGGACTGTTACACGGATCCCAAAGTACAGTATTCGAATGCCACCTCCGGTGCGAGTCCCAGTTCAGGCGCCGCAGCTGGCGGCATCTTGGGGTTTGTGGCGCAGTCACAGCAGCAACAGCAGCAACAGACAAGCCAGGAACGACAGCGCCAACAATATTCGAGACCGATTATTCGTGCTCATTTATTCTCCAGCATTGGTGACATAGAGCGATATTTCCGCACGGGTTCGTACTCTACGAGGAACACGGATGTGGCACCCGCCCCGCAGTCCGTGTTGCAGAATATTGATTATTTTGTGGAACGTGCCAAGTCGTTTCTTGCTCGCAAGCGGTTGAACTGCAGTGATGAGATACTTCGTAAGGAGGTCCACCGCATTCTGAGCTCCTTCTTGTTAAATGGTCCCACTATTGATCCGGAAGCAACAGCAGAAGATGTGACGGATGTGCATCCATTGGGGCCAAAGGAGCTGCAGGAGCTGCGGCGCTTGCTACGCGACGCGATGGAGGAGCGGTATGTGCTGTACACCGCCCCTGGTGGTCGTTGTGCCTACCAAGAGACTCTTATAGGGAATTTTCTTCGGCGTGCCATTCACGAGGGAAATTTGGGGGTTGTGGAACAGTTAGAAACCTGCTTGCTTAGCATCGAGGGTTATTGTGAAAGTTCTAACGGCGTTCAAGAGATAAATCGTAACGAATCTCTCCTGCTGAGACAAGATGAAGTTGGTCTGCCGCCATCCTGGACCGATGTGCCGGAGAGGTCGAGCAACGCGCGGACGTACATGTTTCATCATTTTGAAAAGGATGAGGACACACGCTGCCTGTGTGGTAAGGCGTCACGAGCAGAACTTAATTCAATGTATCCACCAAAACTTGTGCGCAAGCCCTCGCGACTTTCTCAAAATCCGGATACACTTTTGCTTATTCTTTTACAGAAATTGCTAAGCCCACTTATTAAGCAGGGTGTTATGGATATTGATGCTGGCCTCTTCGTGAGTGCCCCGTTTACAACTTTGGTCGTCAAGTCATTGGCGGCATCAGCACTTCGTGTGGCTCTTTTACCACCGAGGCTTGCGGTTCCCAGGTGGGCAGACTTTGTCATCACAGAGGCGAATTTCCTTTTGCCGTTAAATGTCCGTGAACGCGTTGCCCGCTTTTTTGCCTATGGTGCTCGCCGTGCGCTCCATAGCCACTTAAAAGCCTCACCCCTAAGTCGATCTAATCGGTCCATCAATGTGTACCCGGCGGAATGGGGGCGGTGGGCAAATCATAAATACCGCGTCAGTCGTGAATCGCTGCTGCATGATGCGTATACGGTCCTTCAAAAAAGCGCCGACTCGAGGCTGCCAATATCTATTGAATTTGAGGGGGATGTTGGGGTTGGACAGGGTCCCACAGCGCACTTCTACACTTTAATTGCTGAGGAAGTCAAAAAGGCAAAATTACGTCTTTGGCGCACTGGGGCTCCCGCCACCAAAACCAAAGATGGCAGTACTCACGGCGACATGAGTAGCGGCGATGCGAAGGTGGTTCCTCCGGCGGAAGGGTTATACCCATTTGTGTCTGCCATGAAGGATCAGTGCCGCCTATTCCCAGTGTCTTCGTGGCAACAGCCGGGAGGGGCAACAATGCTGACAGATCGCTTCGCCTTTGTTGGAGACTATGCAGAGTTTGATCGCGAGCGTGCCCGCTGCTATTATCTTATTGGAGCTGCCCTTGGCCGTGCCTTCACGGACGAACTGGTGTTTCCTCTTGACTTGAGCCCCGCGCTTTCTATTTTTTTGAGCCGAGGCGCACCAGCTCCATGCGTGTTTTTCTCCGGTGATACTATTGCCAACAAGGGAATAGAACGGCCCATTGATTTCATGGGGCTTTCTCTTGACGACGTGGAACTGATGGATCGGTCAGTCGCCACAAGTTTGCGGTCACTGCTCTCGCTCAGTGGCGCCACGTTGAAGTCGCTCGCCGTTCCCTTTACACTTCCGGGCCATGACAATTTTGAGATGATAACTGGAGGCTCCGAGAAGCTTCTGACGAAGGACAGTGTGGCTCAATACATTCGCCGGGTCAGTAGTGGGTTGCTGTATGAGTCTGCGGTGCTTCCCATCCAATTCCTTATACGCGGGTTTCGTGACATTGTTCCCTCTGAGGCACTCGCATCACTCGGGGAGCAGGAAATGATGAGCCTCTTGTGCGGGAGCAGAGCCAACGATAAGAAGCCACTTTGGACTCTTGCCGAAATCAAATCCATCCTTGTCGCCGAGCACGGCTACCAAACTGACTCCCCGCAGATGACAATGCTGCAGAATATTCTGGCGAACCGACTGACACCGGCAGAGCAACGTAGTTTTCTCCTCTTCTGCACGGGCTGTCCGCGGCTGCCGGTCGGTGGCGTGGGAGCCCTTGGGGCCATCACGGTAGTCAAACGCTCAGACTTCACAATGTTTCATGGTTCGTCTGGACGAAGCAGCGGCGGCAGCAACGGCATTGGTAGGGCGGACGGAAAGGAACAGAACCCCAAGCAACCGGGCGAGTGGAACTCTTTGCCGAATGAGACGGACTGGCCCTTACCATCCGTCAACACGTGCTTCCGCTACCTGAAGCTCCCGCCATACCCCACAGAAGACCTCATGTACAAGAAGCTGCGACTGAGCATCATGCAGGGAGGAGAGACATTTCAACTGTCATGAGCGCACATTGCGATTGTTCCATTTTGAGTTGGTTTTTTTTGTTTTTTTGTTTGTTTCTCTTCAAAATTTTTCTTTTAAGTTTTTTTTTTTTTTCTTTTTAAAAAGAGGGTTTGCATGTTATATATATCTATATCTATATCTATATATATATATGTATACATGTAGCTTGCATCTTGATACGCGAGAATTATAAATGGCGTAAAGGAATGAAAAAATTTATGAAAGCAAACAGTAGTTTGAATGGTGTGAGCGTGTGCCAATGGAGGGGCGATCTGGGCATGGAGGGGGAGAGAATGAGTGGGGGGAGAATATATATATATAAATATAAATATATAAAATAATATATAAAAATGTATTAGTTTACATGTTGGCATTGTTAGAATAGCGCAGTGGATTAATTTCTTCCCCTTTTTTTTTTAATTTTTTCTTTTTGTTCGGCTTTTCTTTCTTTCTTTTTTCTTTTTTTTTCTTTTCTTTTATATATATATATATTGTTGCAACTGACCAATTGCAGGGTGGCATGAGGTGAACAATAGGCGAGGAGTGACAATGCACTGACACATACATACAAACATACACATTTATGTGGTTTCTCGTTGGTGTCGTCTTTTTTCTTTTCCCTTTCTTTTCCCTTTTTTTTTTTTTTTTTTTTTCTACATTTATTTCTTCATTCTTGTCGTTATCATTGACTGCGTTGCCGGCACCGTGTGCGGTTGATTTGTGTTGTGTGATTTTTCAATCCTGCCGTTTTGTTGTTGTTTACCGCCTGCTTTTTTTTTTTTTTTTTCCTTTTTGATTATGTCCTCCTGCAAGCGTGTTGAGTATGAGCGACGTGGAACCTTCCCAACTGTGTGATAATATGATTGGTGTGAAAGAGAAAAAGAGAGAGAAAAGGAGAGAGAGAGGGAGAGGGGCCCTGCAGTACCCGCCTGTATGTATCTCTATCTGCTTGCATATACATATATATATATTATATATTATATATGTATTATTTCCTCCAATGATATAATTTATTTTTATACGTGTATGTGTACACGGAGGGAATGTAACTCAGGCAGCATACTCAGAAGGACGTTGATTGGTTGGTCGGTTGGGGGGGGACATACATGTATAGGTGATACCTGACTCTCTCTTTATTTCAATATATAAATATTTATATATTGAAATGATTTCGGTGTACATTCAACCGTGTGGCGTGCCGCCTGTAGAAGCAGAAGAAAAGAGGGGAGAATCGAGTAATAAAAATTGGAAAAAAAAAAAAAAAAAAGAGAGAGAGAGAGAGAGGGAGAAAAAAAAAAAAAATGGAAAAAGAGGGCTGATCTGTAGAAGTAAAGCAAAATTATTATTATTATTTTCTTTTAAAATGTTTCCGCGTGGTTTTTATGCTTCTTTTGTGTAAATTGTGTAAGAAAGACGACGGGAATGCAAAACGAAATAACGCAATAGGGTGGCATCTGCATACATGCCGACTGAATTTGTCATGCTGGCAATTTATCAGCATTCATGCGTGTGGACAGAATGAAGGGGTGAGGGTTGAGGGGATGGGTGGAACTTAATGGGGCCGTGTTGTGTGCACACGTATATGCATCAAAATATATAAATATAAATATCAATTATATAAATATGTATATGCATGCGTGTTTGCGTGTATATGAGGGTGAGGGAGATGGGTGAGTTGGTGTCAAGTTGACTTTCCCTCTCTTTCTCTCTATTTCTTTTTTTTTTTTTTTTGCTTTTTATTTCTGTGCTTTATCCCATCATTTCTTCTCGTCTTCTGCGTTACATTTGGGGGGAAGTTGTACGCGCGTCAGAGTGTGTATGTGTGTGCGTTTGTCTTTATTTGACGCCCACACTTCTTCCCAGTGACGGCGCACTCCGCCGGATGCCACGTGACGGGGTGATTGTTGTGCGGCCCTCTTCTTCCTTCCTCTGTTTTTCCTCACAGTTTATTTACGCCTCCTCTCTTTTTGCTTGTCGTTATTATTATTATTATTATTTGAACCACAAATAAACGTGCGCCCGCCTTTTTTTAGCGCCGTAAAAAATGGCGAAAAAGAAGTCGGGCACCAACGCGCTGCTGCCGGAATTGACGGTGAACAGGCGATACATTAAAAAAATGAAGTTCATCGTGAAGCGGAGGGAGGCGGCGGCAGCGGCGGCGCGGCGGGGCAAAGCCGGCGAAAAGAAGAAGAAGAAGAAGAAGGGGGGAGCGAGGAATAAGGCGGGCGAAGTGGCAAAAAGAAGCGGGAGGGGGAAGCAGTCACACCATTCGGCGGCAAAGAAGTCGCCCGGCGTCTCGGCAAAGAAGAAAAAGGCGGCTGCCAACGGCAGTCCGGCCAAAAATAGGCGGAGGAACATCAACGATGCAAAGAGCGGCGCGGCGTCACAGCAGCAGAAACAGCTGTCGCGGGAGGAAATAGAGCAGCAGATGATCGCACGGGCGATTCGCGGGGACGAAGGCACACGCAACGCCTCGTTGTCCGCTGGTGATTTGGGCGGCGTGGATGTAGACGACCTCGTGCAGTACCCCTACCTTCCATTTCTTGAAGACTACGCTGAGCAGAAGCGCAGCGAAGTCGTCTCCGCCGAAACCCTCCTGAGCAACGCCCATGCGTACTTTAAGGATCTTGGAAGGAAAGAATCAGCGATGCGACGCGCCGCGGCGAGGCGTCTGAAGGAATTGAAGAACATCAACCGGCGCGGTGGCGACAAGGACGGCTTCCGCTACGTTGTACCGCGGAACGTGAAGGAGGTTGTGAGGCAGATGATGCAGAACGCTGAGGGGGCAGATGCGTCGGGTGTTGATAAAACTCAGTTGACATCCACATTTGGGGGAGATGAGGCACAAGATACATTTGAGCGACCCATGCACCGCAAACGGCGCAAGAATAGCTGCTACTCGGACTTCTATCAGTTCCAGGTGAGCAAGCGTTGGACGCGCAATGCGGAGAGCTTCCTGAGCAGGGGACGTGCCTACAAGTCGATGGTTGAGGCTTCGCGGCCCCAGCGCTCTATCAAGAAGTTTTAAAAATGAAGGGATATAAACAACGGCAGGCGAATATAACAAGGAGAACAAAAAAACTGCGGTGGTGAGAAACGAAAGGTTTCTGTTTGTGACATGACGGCGGCAGCTGGCACGAATGCTGCAGGTGGCTTTTCTCTTTTCGCATTGGCTATGTGTGCATTTTTGTTTGTGTGTATCCTGTCACTCATTGGAGAGAGAGAGGGCGAGAGAGGACTATAAAAATGACTGCGAGGGGAAGTAGTCATGAAATGTTGTTTAATTTATTTATTGTTATTATTGTTAAGCCTCAAAGAGAGAGAGTGTGTGGCTTTTCCGGCTGTGGTACAAGGAACCACAGAAATTATTTTTGGCGTTTTTTTGTCTGCTGCTTTTATTTTATTTTGTTTTATATTTTGGCTCTGCGTGAGTCTTTTTCTTTCTTTGGGTGCGTGGCTTCTTGTGTGTGTAGTTCATAGTGGTTCATTGCCCGTGGTATAGTTGGCACTAGTGGTGGTGATTGTGGTGGGGTGGTACACCGGAATATATACACACATACATATATACATACATATATACAACGTGGAAGGGCTGGGCAAACGCGTACAGACATAGAGTCGCATTGGATACAAATGGGGAAGTTGCGTGACTTGTGGCACGGCGACTCTGAGCGTGCGGTCAACGCGCCACAGCCGGTGCGTGTCGCGCCCGGTTGGGATGTGCAGCCCGAGGTGTTGCCCGCCAAACCCCTCGCCCCGCGCAGGCGGAAGTACGTGCATGTGCGGCCGAACAACCGTGACGCGGTGGCGCTGCCGCACCCCGGCCAGAGTTACAACCCGCTGCACGACGACCACCAGGACGCGCTGCGAGTGGCGGTGAGGAAGCTGGAGCGGAAGAAGACGGCGGATGAGAAGTTTGTCGCCATGATGACAAATGGCCGCGACGTGCCCATCACAGGGAATTTTTCGGCGGACAAGACGTGGGAGGAGGAGGTCCAGGAGCGGCCCCAAAAGACGCAAAAGAAGGAGAAAAGCACGGAGAAGGAGGAATGCAAGAAGAAGAAAAAGAAAAAGGACAAAAAAAAGAAGGCAAAGAAGACCTCGGTGCAGGCTGCCAGGCGCGCCCTTCCACATCGCCGCCACCCGAAGCGTGAGATTGCGTTAAAGGAGGCAGATGCGCTTGATGACATTATTGTCGAGCATCAACAGCGAGAAAAGCGGCGTGAAGCAGCTAGGGAGCGGGGCCGCGCAGCGAAGCGTGAGAAACTGCAGGTGAAAAGTTTTGGTCGTCACCATCACACACCGTTGGCTTTGGATGTTGCACCGACAGACAAACTTGTTGGATCGCTGCGACATTTGAATGGTGGCTATATTCACCCTCTCACGGAACGAATGAAGTCATTGGAGGAACGCAACCTTGTGCCAGCCCGCATGCGGCACACATACAACAAGCGAAAGGTGCTGAAACCAAAGGGCGAGGTGCGTGTGAAGCGTGAGACGTTTGGTGTGATGCCCGAGACGACTTTCTAGGCGGACACGACGAGAAATGAGATGCGGGGGAAGGGTTAATTAGGGAAGGAGGATGCATAGATGCATCCTTCTCAGTTGAATCGATTAATGTGATCCAGAACTGTCTTTATTTGCTACACGCATTCCTCGCGTAGGATGTGGGGCGGTTCTCTCTCTCTCTCTCTCTTTTTTTTTTTTTTTCTGCGTGTGTGTGCACTTCTCTTTTTATTTTGTTGTATTTATATCTTTATTGTTTTTTGTTTTGTTTTCTTTTATTGGGTCTGATGGCACTCCGTCTCCTCCCTCGATGCGTGTGCAGAGCCGTAAGAACAGGCAGATTCCACTTTGCTCTGGTCACAACAACAGGAGGAGGCAAGTGGGGCAGAGAGTGTGGGGGTTTGAGAGGGAGAGAGAAAAAAAAGGAAGGAAGGCGACTCTGGGCAGCAAGATATTCACACATTCGGAATGAGTTTTCTGGTGAAGGCGTTGCTCGGTAGCAATGTTGTGCATCCGGTGGAGCATGAGGGCTCTGAATCTCCCTCCTCGCAGCAAGGCGATGCAGAAGAGGAAAAGCAACGCGTTCCCACACGAACACTCATAATTCGTGTCCAATCGTGCACAGTCGCCCAGGACCGACGTGACGCGTTGAAGGAGCTGCAGGCATGCCCCGACCTACCCTATGTTATGGCGGCCAAAGAGGTTTCTTACCTCTGCAACGTTCTGCGAATTTTCCCTGACGACAACGACGTTGTGGAGTCGTCCCTCGCCGTCCTCTCGGGTATTACGGAATTAACGAGTTATCCCTCCAGTTCCTCCAACTACGCTGTTTCCGAGAAGGAGAAGAGACGTATTCGTGATTCCTTTCTACATGAATTGGTTCCGGAGGTGCCATTGTTTTTGAATCATGTCCAAGCCGGTAGCTTTTGGTGCCGCTTTCACGCTGTACAAATACTGCAACGACTGCAGGAGCACGACCCTTCCGCAGTACATAAGCTGCTACTTTCTTCACATGGCATCGGTATGCTTTTGGACATTTTGAACGATAACAGCCATTGCGGTGCTCTTCGAAGCGAAGGATTGTTGCTTATTACATCTATCACAGCCACAGACACTGAGTTACAAACTATTCTTGCCTTTGACAACGCATTTGAGATGTTGTTTGCGGTCATAAAGGAAGAGGGCGGATTGGATGGTGGCGTGATTGTCTGTGACTGCCTTACCATTGCCCACAACATGTTGCGCAACAACAAGGCAACACAAAAGCTTTTTTGCGAAATGGGGTGCGCCCGTCTTGTTTGTAATTTATTGGAGGCGGTGCCTGAGCGTTTGCGGGCTGCCATGCATCGCAGTGCATCCCTCAAGAACCAGGGTGGAGATACTGGTGAGAATATGGAGGCCATCTTTACCCCTCTGAGTGACATGCAGAACGACGTGGTTTTTAAGGCGGTATCCATTCTTAGTTGTGTTCTACGCGGGGCGGAAGCGCACCAAGAGGGTCCTGCAGCCCAAGAGGCCTTTCTTCAAAGTGGTGCATTAGGCCCGTTGTCGTCATTAGCCCTTGGTGGCGTGATTGTTGATGATGCATCACGGGTAGAGGCATTAAGAACCCTGGCAGTACTTCTCCAGGACAGAAGAGTAGGTATTGAAAGGTTCATACAGTTGCAGGTCACAACTTTGGTTTCTTGCGAATTTTCGTTATGGGTGGAAGAATGGTCTGCGCTCCGTGGAATTCTTTATGTATTGTTAGAAATAGAGGATAGGGTGATGCAATCTGCCGCTGCACAGGTGTTTCATGCTTTGTTAAGTGTTTCGGTCTGTGAGGGAGATGTTGCGGAAAAACTATTGGAGGGATTTGCTCCTTCTTTATCCTCATTGGCGCCGGCGGCACCCGCAGCCACGGCATCGAGGGGTGTGTTACCGGCTCGCAGTGGGGCGGCATTAGCCAACGCTCTTTTTAGACCTATCCCATACAGTAGAAGCAGCCAAAAATATTATTCTGCCCTTTTGTTGGATCGTCTTTTGTGTGTGTCGGGGGTTATGAAGCAGCTCTTGGGAACGAATCAACGGGAAATGGCGTCATCTTTATCATTGAGAAAGCCGATTACGCCCTATGAAACAAATGGCGTATTTCTTGCGTACGTTCAATACGTCATTAAGTGTCTTCGAGGTCAGGGGGAGATGGATCTCAACACTCTTAGTGCTTGTTTCAGGTCGCTGCTGCGGTGGGTGATTGGCTGCGAGGAAGCCGTTCAGGTATTTTTGAGCGATGGTAAGTACTACAAGTCGCTCTTGCAGCGAGCAGGACAAGACGACGGCCCGGTGCATGTTCGCTTTTGGTCCGCTGTTCTATGTGCTGCATTGTGCGTCGCTGCACCGAGTGGGCTGCCGAAAACGGCCCAAGAGCCCCCAAGAGCCGATGGTAATGGTCGAGTGAGAGAGTGCGAGGGCAGTGCGGATGGCGTTCCGTCATCGCCTTCGTTGAATAGGCGACAGTTATTGGAACTTTTTTTTAACCATCTGGGTGGCCCCTCCATCTTTGACAGTCTTCTTTTCGACGTGAAGGCCTCCAGTCCAATGTGGTCTGAACCGCCAAAGAATGCCTTCTTGCGCCCAACCCCCGCTCTGTACGACGAGAAAATGAAGCATACATTATTGGGTGTCATCAAGGAATTTAACGAGATTTGCCCGTCGCGTGGCAAGATGCAACCCACGGCGATGGAGGAGAGTGACTTGTCGGTGGCCCCGGCGCCGACGGCAGCAGCAACACGAGTAACAAATACAGCTTTTGCCACTGTGGTTGAAGATGTAGATTTTTTTTCGGAAGGGTCTTTGTCATTGAGGGAGGATCTGAACGAAAATCTTGGGGCTGTTGGGATGACAGCCCCAAAACAGCAAAATCTGTCACAGGTGGAGGGTTGCCTCAAAAATGCTGAGGATGAGGCATGCAATGCGCTTCGCAACGTGTACGAGCTCAGGGTGAAGGAATTATTGGAGAAGAATGCCGCGTTGGAGCGCGAACTACAAGTTATGCGAGGTCATTTACATGCAGATGCTGAGTCACGAGAGGTCGAGAAGAAACCTGAAAAGCGGCATGTGGAGGAGGTAAAAGGCTTGAGGGAAAACGTCCGGCTTCTGGAAGAGGCGCTTAGTGCTGAGGAGGAGGAACATCGGCTCCTGGCACAGTCTCTGAACATGCTGGAGGAGCAGCTGCGGGAGGCCCGCGCGAATCGGTCGAACACCACAGAAGTTCTGGAGCTTCGTCGTGAGGTTGAAAAGCTGACGGAAGAGCGTGACCGCCTGCTTGTTCTGGTCGCCGAGTTGGACGAGGAGAACCTCCCCATGAATTACACGGGCCTGGGAAAGACGTACCCGTCACCATCACCTCCGCCACTGCCTCCCCCATCCGCCCCGTACTCCTTTTTTTCATCGACAAAGGCGCCCCAGGCAATTTGTGGGGAGGTGAACTTATTGCCTGCAACAAAATACGCGGGTTTTGCGGAAGGGGAACAGATGACGCCAGCGGAACCTTCGCACAGTTTGTTTGAGGCGACGGGCCCAAATGGTTTTCAAACATCACCATCACCATCAGTGCGTCCCCCTCAAGAGCAGCAGCAGCAGCAGAGTGACCTTCAGCCAGCGAGAAGACCATTTGAAAGAACTTTGGGAATCGCGAATGGACTGCAGGAGCCGGTGGAAAAAGTAGCATCTATGGAGAGAAATTTGTTTTCTGATGAGCCCCCTGATGGATGCGTGCGTGGGAATGAATTAGAGAAAAGACACATGGAATCGGCGCCTCCCGCAGGGGCTGCACGACGCTCTGCCCCACTGAAATCCAATCCTTTTGCAAATATGGCGGGCCCACACGATGAACTTTCTGGTGGTCCATGGTAGCATGAACGCGGTGCTGATACTTGGGAACAACAACAACAACAACAACAACAACAACAACAACAACAGCATAATAGTTTAATATTTATCTGCAGGTGCGCATTTCCCTGTGTTTAGACTCAATTTGTATGACAACATTTTTCTTTTTCCCTCTCTTGCCATTTCTCTCTGTCACTCTTTTTTTTTTTTCTTAACCTCCCGCACAGAGTATTTTTTTATTTTTCCAGCTTGTCCCTGTGACGGCGCCAATTCCGTTGTCTTCATTCTCGTGCAAGAAGCGAGGAGGGGAAGACGGAAAAAAAGGAACAACAAGAATAAGAATTGAAAATTTGAATAAAGAACAAAATATGGATGGGTCGCGGTTTGGCACGGAATCGCTGACGCCGTTAGTGGGGGACTGTGAACTGGTCTTGCAGCGATCCACCAGCTATGAGCCGCCCATGTATCTTTTTCCGGAGCTACTTCCCAAAGTTCCAGAAGACACGGCACCATTCTCCGTTAGTGACGCGGTCTCAGGCGCTGTTGATGTGGAAGCCTCATCTCTTAACATTGCGGAGTTGTTTCATTTGCCTCAAATGGAACAGCGGGATGATACAGGGGGCTCCCAGGGCGGGGACGCAGATGGCACGACACCGGCCACAAATCCTGCGTCTGCAGCACCCATGACGACACTGGCCTCATTGTTGGCCGCAGATCGCCTTCAGGTTGCTGGTCTCTCAGCCGAGATGTTGCAGCGGGGTAAATTCTCTTCTGGATCCATAATAGAAGAACTGATTAAGCTTAAAGATCGTGCTGAACTAAACGATAATGAGGCAAAAGCTATCATGTCAAATCATTTTATCAACGTTCTTGCCTGGAGAACCCTTATTGAAGCCAACAATAAATCTTTGTCCGATGTTAAAGGGGAGAATACGCTTTACGGGTGTCGGAGCCTTGCACGACCACGCGAAGCTGAGACGGCGGAAGTAGACATTGGTGCGTTGCGGCCCTCGGATGATCCGTGGGGCACAAATGTTGATCTGCAACCTGGTGTCTTTGTCTCTGCTGCAGAGCAAAATGTGGAAAAACGGATCGAGCTTATTGAAACTCTGAGTGCGCTCTATCGCCGTCCATGGCAAACACTGCAGTCACGCGGAATACAAACGGAAAAGTTTACACCGGGCTCAATAAATGAGACAGCGCCTCATGTGGACCCAATAAAGTTGCCCGCTGCCATGTTAGATCCTGAGGAGGATCTTGGATGGAAGCAATCAGCAGTAGAGGATGCCTCAAATAACCGCTGGGAATTGCGAGTGACTTCTTCCAGTACCGCAACCTCGGAACTGATCCCGGTGCGAGGACGCTTCATGCACTTTGGACGAAGCGCTGGTGTGACCAGTGCCGCACATGGCACTGTGACAAACGTTCATGTTGGGCTCTCTGCCTTTACCAACCACCCCGAGTTTCTCTCACCGCATCATTTTTCTCTTGCGGTGCTTTCAGCGAAGCCTCCATGGAGTGCCAGTGATGCAGGTGCTGCGGTGAAGCATGAAGTGGACGGCAACGGGGAAAATGGTGATGAGGGTCAATTTATCTGGCTTATGAACTATGGGCGTAACGGCGTTCGTGTTATTGGGAAGCAATGGGCACTTGGAGACATGGTGCGTCTGGACCCAGGAGACGTTCTCCAACCCACAGATGACATTCGTATTGTGATTAGCGGCTGTGTGCAAAAAACGGAAGGGGAGTCGTCCAACGCCAAATCCGAGGTGTTGATGGAGGATTAAATGAGGACAAGAAGAGAAGGAACCCTCTCAAGTTATCTGTTCAAATTGTTTGTGGTTTTATTTTGCCTAAGCGGCAGGCGGTTCTTGAGCAGGTGACACTTACCCAGATTTATTATTATTATTATTATTATTATTATTAGTAAATTTTTTTTTACCGCATTCAGTTTTGTTTGTTTGTTTCTGCTGTTTTTTTGCCCTTTTTGGGAAAAATTCTTCTCTGTGGGTTTGTTGGGCATCTCAACACGAAGGGAACACATTTTTTTTCCTTTTTTGTTGTCATTTTCTTTCCCATTTTTGTTTTGCCTGCTTTTATGGAGAATTCAGATATCATGGGGTTTTCTGTTGCCAGCATTTTGCAGGCGTTACTCCTCTGCCTCAACGCCATGGCCATCTTGTCAGAGCGGCGGTTCCTCTCGAAGTATGGCCTCGCCACAACTCCGTTGACTGAGCAGGGCGGCGACGCGGGGTACGTGCCTCAGTCGTTTGGCACCGGGGACGAATTTGTGCGGGTGCGGCAGCCCTCCCCATGGAAGGCACAACTTGCCTCTGTACTGAGTGGTGTACGTACGTTATTACGGTTGCCGTTGATTATTGTCAACACGGCAGTTATCATCTTTACCCTTGTGTTTGGGTGAGGCGAGGCGGGGCAAGGCGGAGGAGGAGCAGCGCGGTGGGGAATAAACTCTCCTTTTTCTACAGTTTTGACGCGTCAGTTGGACCATGGGCGTTTCATCTATCACTGGAAGTCTGTTTTGTGTGTTTGTTCCTTGTTGGCTTGTTTTTGTGTCTCTGCTTGCTCTTACACCTTAACGAGCCCTGAGGGTTTTTTTTTTTTGTTGTTCCTGAGTGGGAGTGTGCATGTGGACGGACTCACGTCGACTTTATTTTCTTTGTGTTTGCCCTCGTTGTTGTCACTTCCTTGTTTTCGTAGGAGCGTGTCCATGTCCACGGAGGGCTGCAGACTTCCCTCACTTGGCTCCAATCTGCGCGCAGGGAGACGCAAGGAAAAGATTCAAATTTGGAGTGCTGTCGCGCTTCAGCAGCACTTTGCTCGTGGGGCGTTGCTGACTAGTGAGTTGCCAACATTAGAGGAGGCGCCGCCGCCGCTCCCTGGAGGCCGGCTGACGCTTGCGCAGAAAATGGGACTTGTGCCATTGCCGCCGCCTGCTCCCACCGAAGAAGAGTGGCGGAGAATTGAAGGCACCGCGGTGCGCCGCAATGTTGCGATGCCGCTTGGAGCCAATGTTTGTTGCATATGTCAGGAGCCCTTTTACGCCACAATGGAGCAAGGGCAGATATTATTAAGCTGCTCACATGTCTTTCATGAGCAGTGCTTTTCTCGTTTTGAAAAACTCGCGAGACGATCACATGACAAGTGGGATGCAAAGCGTCTCTGTTGCCCTGTCTGCCGGAATAGGCATTATCACAAGCGTATTTTCTATGCAGGCAAGGCGATGGCGGAGCGTGCTGCCATTGTGAAAATTCAGGCCTTTTTTCGTCGGGTCTTGGCGCGAAAGGCTTATTTGAAGCTACGGCTGGAGAATGACAGCGACTTTTCTGGTGAGTATGCACGGGAACGTCTGACGCGGCTGTCCGACGCATACGCCGCGTACGCTGAGCGTCGTGAAAAGGAGCGGTCCGCCATTTTAGATAACATCGGCCTCCGCCTGCAGCGTGCCCTTGCGCAGTGCACAACCAGAGAGGAGTGGAATACACTTCGTGAGCGAGCAGATAGGGCGGCGGCGACGGGTGGCTTGGATTGCCCCATCTGCTTCTGTGCTATTCAGCGGAACCCGCATGCTGACGATGTTCAGAAGGGCGTTACCGGAGAAGATGTCGTTGCGGCTTTTCGAAGAGAATACGATGCCCGCATGGCCCAAAGGCGTACCACGGAAATAAGGGGGGAGCGACTTTCAAAGGTGGCATGCAGGCGTAGTAATTGCGTCAATACAAAGGAGCAGTCAAAGTTGACTGAATACCGGCCAAGCACGTCTGCGGCACGTCTATCTAAACCGCTGAACCCATCAAGCAAAAATAGCAACAGTCGTGCGGGTTGCATGAAGACGACTGGGAAGACACCGGGAGAACCGCGGTACGGCCTTTTGTTGAGTTGTGGGCACTGCTTCCATGATGCATGTCTTTCTTCATTTGAGCACTATACGGAGATGAGGGCGGTAGAGAAAGGTGACGCCGTACTTATCCCTTGTTGCCCGCTTTGCCGTTCCGTCTATGTGAAGGTGGATTATTAATCATCCCCAACGGGGCAAACCGTGCTGCCCCTCTGTTTGGCCGACTGCACCGTTTCTATTGCGACACCAATAGAATTTACAATAGGCGGCACTTACAAAATGACTTTTTTTTTTTTTTTTAGTTATTGCCGTTGAAGGTTTTTTTTCTTTTTTTTTTTGTGATTTGCTCGTATCTCTACAGCAGTGGACACAAATGCACCGCTTACTGCTACCGCGTTTGCCATTTCTGTACGTATACATATATGTATAGATGTGTCTCGAGCTTTTCTATCTCATCGGTTTTTCTTTTTCTCCCTTTTTTTCTTGTTGCTGTTGCCTTTGATTTATGACTCTACGACAGACAAAACAGCGGAGTGATATGATGTCGGGTATTGACTACTCGAAATGGGAAAAATTTTGTGACAGCGATGAATCCGACGGGAGTGATGAGGCACCAGGCAACGAGCCGCGTATTACGCGGCTAAGGTACCCGTCACGCGTCACAGTTGGCCCCAATGGTGTCCACATGGAGAATACACCTCCAATAGCGACGACCTCTCCATTCAAGGAGGGAATTGATGCGACGATAAACAAAAACACTGCCGCTGCCGCTACAACCACCACGAATACTGCGTCGGTGATGGGACCGCATTCACAACAAAACACCCGAGAAGATGTTAGGCGTGATGAAGAGGCGGAAGAAGATGAGATGATGTACCATAATTTGACACGTAATGGTGGGCGTGAGGGGCAGTCACACCTCTGGTCACAGACACGAGACACAGCCTCTGTGAGTTTCATACTTCCCTCCATGAACACGAGGGCGAAGGAAATAATGAACTTCCGTCTGTATTCCGAAGAAAAGCCAGATCGCACATCTGTGTGTGTTTTGACGTTTGGTGTAAAGGGTGTTGAGGGGGACCGCCGGTGTGTCTTTAGGTATCCTATAAAGGTTGACAATGATGTTGTGGAAGGATGTTGGCAGTTGCACTCGCTCCATAGTAAGTCTTTGCGACTCATGGTGGTGCAGCTGGTCAAGGAGTCTGTGGCGGTGGGGATGGCACTCTGGTGGGACCGATGTTTTGTTACGGACCAGACGACAGTTGACACTCGAACGCTCGTTGACAGGAGCGGCAGTGAGGCACTGCGGGGAGAACAGTTTCAGAGGGCGTGGAATGAAGCCCATGAGGAATTCAAGAAGCGAGTAAACGAAGGGCGTGGTCGTCAACCCGCCACTGGGGAAGAAGAAGGAGAGTTTATTGAGTGAAGGGCTTTCCTCGCGGTGGATGTCCTTCCTTCCTTTTTTTTCTCTTTTGAGTGAATGAATAGAGAGGGGACGATGAGTAAAAGATTAAAAAGTCTGAGAAGTAGCTTAATTTTACTTTTCCTTTCCTTTTTTTTTTTTTTTTTTATTGGTGTTTTTACAGATGCGGCTTGACAATATTCGATCAATAAAGAGAAGGAAGGAGGGGCTTTGAGACCGAAAAAACAAATGGAAGCATTACTGTCTCTCCCTCTCCCTCTCCCCTCTCTCTCTCTCTCTCTCTTTGTGTGCGTTTGGCGCTATGGACGACGTGTTTCTGTGCCTCTTTTCTATCCATTTTTTAATGTGCTGGTAGTGAAGGAGCCGCAGCTGGTGGTGGTTGCAAAAGGGTTTCTTTTTTTTTTTCGATACTCGGGCTGAGGATGAGTGCTGACGGCGTCTTTTTAGAGGGCAGCAGCGCTCCATCGTTAGAGCTGCATGTCGGCGGGGCACCGCTTGCCGAAGTTCTGGCAGACATGATGCGGCTGATACGCTCTCAGCAGAAGGAATTAGAGAGCCTGCGTCGTGACGCGGAGGAGGGGATTTACCGTAACGAGTGCGGGTTGAAGAAACACGACGGCGTTCTAGAGAGCTTTGCCGAGGACCTGCGAATTCATGTGCGTCCCATCAACTACAACGGCCAGCCGCCCATGCCAACGATGGCGGATGCCGTGGCAAATGTGGAGTGTCGTCTTTGGCGGGTGGAGAGAGAGAGGAAGTTTCATGCTGCTGCGCGGCTTAGTGAGGTGACGAGGAAAAAGTTGATGGCTGCGTTCTATAGTCAATGGTGGCTTCTTCGGAAATTGCGAGCTAAAAGTCGCTTTTTATTGACAGAGACAAAGAGGGAAATTTGGCGACGATACATGAGGAAGTGGAGCCGCTCTCTTGCTTTCCGGAGGAGGCAGGCTGCCTGGCGGCGTCATCTCATGGGATTGACTGCGGCACATGGGCGTCGAATCATGATGAGTTATTGGTGCAAATGGGTTCAGGTAGTGGCGTTCAAATCGCAGGCTCGCGCAAATCGGCGCATTTCCGCATACAACATTTCAGACACAATGCTTCACATAACTTGTCGCGGCATTGCGCGCCGTTATCTGTACGCCTGGGCACAATTTGTGGCGGCCGCAAGGGATGCAAGGTGCCGGGCCCAGGGGGCCCTGTGGCTGGAGCAAAAAACTGCTCGTATACTGGCGAGGCGCTACTTTGAGAGGTGGCTTGACGCACATCGGTGGTGTAGACTTCCCCTTATGCGTCTGAAGGCGTTAGATGCGTTGCGAGCGAAGTTGTCTCGCGGATTGGCGCGTTCTTTTTTGAGGGCATGGCAAGATTTTGTTCGGAATCGATGTGAACGACGTCGTGTTCTTCGTCTTATTCCCCATTTGCATCACGCAAACCTCGCCGCATTGGCGCGACGTTACTTTTCTCGCCTCTATGCTTTTCGGTTTGTACGCCGCGATGCACGTGTGGTGGAAACGCTGGAGCAACGACTGAAAACACTTAGTGAACGAGCCGATGGGCTTCAGCGACAGCTGGATATGGGCCTGCATACGTTGGCACATACCAATAGTGTCCTTGCACGCGTTGTGGATACAGTTATGGTTGCTGGGGAGCCGCGCGCCGCTCTTCAGGCTTTTTTAGAGGGAGACACGATGATGTCAGTCCCCACAGTACCTTCCGTGGAAGAAAAAGGGAGCCAACAAGATGCCTCTGCTCCCTCACTTTCTCCTAATTCCCGTCGTCACGAGGAGACGGCGTCCCCGACAGGACGGGAACGACAACCGACAGACGAGCACCGTCGCGTCAGTGCAAGCGAGATGCTTCAAAACCTGCGTGTACGTCTGGAAAAGACGTACAAGATGGCTGGGGGCGAACCGTAGAAATTTGTTTGAATTTTTTTCTCTGTGTAGAAATAAATGCATATGCTCATCTTGTGTTTATTTCTATCTTAATTCTCTTAGCGTCATTTTTTGTGTTTGCCGCATTTTTTTTTTTTTTTTTGTTTAAAAACATGCGGCGAGGAATGAGGGCGAGGGAATTTAATTTTCATGAGGATTTGTATTGTGTGGATATAATTATTCAATACATCCTTCCTTGTTTTAGCGATCTTTACACAGCAAGATGCACTGATGGATACCACGGCAAATTGATCGTTTCTCTTGACTTTATTTATTCTTTTTTTTTCTTTTTGTTTTGCAGAGCCGTCGCTGAAGTAAAAGAGGAGGGGGAAAAGTGGGATTCAAGAGCACACATGTCACTGACGGAAGAATTGTTTGGACTACCCGGTCCGTCCTTGGCGGCGGGAGTAACGAATGAAAGGGATGTCCCCGAAGAGATGCCGTTATCATTCGCACCGACAAAAAAGGCTGCCTTTGATCTCTTTGCGCTGGCACCGCAGGTGAAAAAGCCCACACGCAAAGAAAAGCAACGTCTTCGTTTACAAAAAACTTTTGCAGAGAAGGACGGCACGCAAGGGTCCGAAGGTTCGGATAGGCAGGAGGCGGGTGGTGATCCCTTCAAGACGGTGCTCCTTACGGAGGAACTTGGGGTGGGGAAGGCCGCGGAGAAAAGGGGAATAAAATCCAATAAGCACCTGCGGCATGCACTTCATGAAAACAAGGAGGAAGAGAGTCGTACGGTCTTTGTTGGGAATCTTGTGAATGACGTTAAGCGACGGATAGTAGAAAAGATTTTTAATAACTGTGGAGCAATTGAATGTGTTCGGATTCGGGCGCAGGCTCTGGAAGGAGGTGGAGAGGAGGGTCGTAGGAATGAAAATCGCCATAAGAGTGTGGGCCGTGCCATACGTGTCCTGCGTGGGGAAATCAAGAAGGGTGACCAGTACAGTGCGGTGGCGTATGTCTTATTTAAGGATGAGGGCTCCGTCACGAAGGCTTTGGAAATGAATGGTGTTGTTGTAGATGGACGCCACATTGTTGTTACCACAATGGACGCCGAGAGCCGGGAGTACGCCCCGGAAACATCTGTATTTATTGGCAATATTGCCTACGATACAAATGAGGAAATGGTGTGGAATTTTTTTCTGGAGAAGGGGGTGACAGATGTGAGGCGCGTACGCCTTGTCCGGGACCGTGAAACGGGCAGCTGCAAGGGGTTTGGCTACGTTGAGTTCCGTTCGCCTGCCTCCGTGTCGAGGGCCATTGCCGTCCGTGGCAGTCATTTGAACGGCCGCGAGATGCGAATCGTCCATGTGCAGAAGTCAAGGGCGGTGAGCGCGACCAAACCAAGCCGGCGAGAGAAGCGGAAGAGGGAGGCGCAGACAGCCGCCGGCCGTGGCCAGAATGACGAAAAGAAAACGAAGAAGTTGCGTGCGGAAGAAAAGGGCACCAAGCGACAGGCCAACGCTGAGGGAGAGTTTTCATGGATGGGCGTCGTGACAAACCCACGCAAAAAAATACCGAAGGATCTGCGACCGTTAGTGGAGGGAAAACGGGGCCGGCCAGCATCAGGGCTACGAGCTCCGGTGAAGCGAAAGATGCGCAACCCGGAGAAGTAACGACACCCGTCTGAGTGGCTTTCTTTGGGGGAAAAACGGAAAAGGAGGGGGATGGCGCGAACTAATCGTGTAAATCTTCATAATAGTGTATATATATATATATATACAATGAGTTAAAAGCAAACCAAAAAGGAGGGAAGGTGAGATGGAATGCATCACGCTCTTTCTTTCTTTCCCTGATTAGTCCAACGGAAGGGAAAAAAAAAAAAAAGACAATAACAACGTGAAAGTAAACAAAAACGACGTCTGTGCATGTGCGTGTGAAAGGAAGATTGCGGGTCGAAAACACGCATGCAAAAAAAAAAAAAAAGAATTCTGTTTTATTTTTTTCCTTTTTTATTGTTATTAAATGATCTTTTTTGGGGGATGTTCTACAGGGTAAATGTTGCGTAGGTGGATTGCCGTGGCAGCTGTTGTTGCCGGCATCTCTGGTGTGGTTTTAGTGGCACGTGTGTGGAGATCACGTCATGTCGCTTACGTTTATGACGCTAGTTTTGTTTCCAAGTATAATGCGCTTCTGGGGAAGCAGACGGAGCTGCCCAGCGAGCAGTCTGAGGAAGACGCGAGGATATTGGTCTTTTACGGCACCACTTCTGGCAACGCCGAGACCTATGCCAAAGGCCTGGTGGCTGATTTGAGGGAACGAGGCGTTGTCGTTGCACTTATCGACCCCTCGTGTTGGGATTACCTCGGTCAGTACAAATCGCACCAAGACCACGGGCAACACCCTTTTAGATTGGGCACGAGCGGTGAATCGCCAATTGTGGTGTTTGTTGTCTCCACCACAGGAGAGGGGGAAGTACCAGGAAACTTCCTTTGCCTTTATTCCGAAATGCAGTCTGTCTTGGAGGGGGCATTGAAGAATGGAACGAAGCCGTTTGATGGCTTAATGTACGCTGTGTTTTCTCTGGGGGATAGTTCCTACAAGTACTATTGTCGGGGAGGGCTGGAGGTGAAAACGCTTTTGAGAAGGGGCGGAGGAACAGAGGTGGTGCCGGCTGGATTTGGGGATGCACGCAATCCGTTGCAGGACGATGTCTTTGAGGAATGGGAAGAAAAGCTGATGGAGGCGTTTGAGGGGCGATGCGGGGTGGTATTCACGGCGGGTTCGAATCTCCCGCCCAAACCACAGTTGTTATTTCGGTTTGCGCCGGAGAAGCCTGTCAGCGCTTCGTCTTATCCGCCTCCGCCCTCTCTTCTGGAACCGTCCATGCAGTTTCCGGCCGAGTTTAAGGTGCAGGCCAAGACGCCACGTACTGAGCGGCGTGATGATGGTTCTTTCATACTGCATTTAGTTTTGAACATTGAGGGGTACACGATGAATTATCAGGCTGGCGATCATCTGGCTATTTATCCCGCCAATCCACCCAATGTGGTGGAGGCGTATCGAAGCCTATTGAAGATCACTGAAGAAGAATGGTTAACGCCTGTAGAGCTTTGCACATCCACGAATGCACGCGCTCGGGCTTCATTGAGAAATTCACTTCCTGCTTGTGTTGCCTTGAGGACGGTGTTTGAGCGCTACTTGGACCTCTGTGGAAGGCCGCGTAAGTCCCTGCTGCGAGTTCTATCCAAATATTGCTCCGACCCAGCCGAGAAGTCCCTGTTTACGGAGTTACTTCATCGGGGCGTGAAGGAAAATGGCAAGGATGGAGAAAACACCATGCCAACATCATTGCTGATGCCTTCCCAAACTTATTTTTCCTCTTCTCACTGCCATACTTTGCTGGATTATCTAAAGAAATTCCCCAGTTGCTGCTGCATACCGGTTGGACACTTTGTGGAGATGATGCCACGGATTCAGCCGCGATTATATTCCATTGCATCGGACATGATGACACATCCCACAACGGTGGAGGCATTTATCCGTATCATCCCTGAAGGCTTGGCCTCACAGTATCTGGGGCGCATTGCCGTTGGAGAAAAGGTTACGGCTTTTATTCGTAAATCAAAATTTCATCTTCCCGCGAAGTGCGGTGGGCGACCGATATTGATGATTGGTCCTGGCACCGGCGTTGCGCCCATGGTAGGGTTCTGTTACCGGCGCGAGGCAATAATGAAGAGGCATCCAGGTGCTGCGCATGGAACCATGATACTTTTCTTTGGGGCGCAGAGGCGTGCGACGGAGTATTTTGTTAGGAAAGAGATGGAATGCTGGTGCCTCCATGAAGAGGGAAAACTTCAGACCCCAGATGCATTCCCGTCTTCCTTGATTTGCCTTCTTGACTTGGCGTTTAGTCGCGATCAATCCGAGAAGTATTACGTGACCCATCTTATTGAAAAGCACAAGGACCATCTTGTGCAACTTCTCACCTCGACTGAAAAAGGCGGTTGCCTTCTTTACGTTTCAGGGGATGCATCCCGCATGGCGCGAAGCGTGGAACAGGCCTTGCTGAAGGTCCTACAGTGCGCTGGCATGACTCGCTCTGCAGCGTCTGAGTTTTTGAGAAAAATGGAACAGGATCGTAGGTACATGAAAGACGTCTATTGAGCACTCTCACTCACAACTAAAGGCTGACACAAAGGTGAAGGAAAAGAGCAAGGAGTAAAGAGAGAAGGACTTCACAAAATCGGTATGATCTCAAGTAATGGAAAACATCAACGATGCATGACGACCAAATTAAGGAATAACACCCCTAAAACAACGACAACTAAGAAGCCCTGGCGCAGTCGACCACCTCAACGTGTTGTCAGGGTCTAGTGCTCTTTGCCAGTGAGGAAGCTAAGCGCCTGCTGCCCATCCGCTGCACGCGGAGAGGTAGCAGGCGCCGCACAAACGGGCCGGAAGGGCACCAGATGGAGCCATTTACATGGCTGCCCGCGGAGCGGTATTTCCATCCGCTGCTGAATTCCATCGGCGCTTATCAGCGCTATACATACCTTTTGCGTGCCGTATGTGACGCGCAACGACAAAAGCTACTGCTAAGCGGAGACATTGAGCAGAACCCAGGCCCCATAGCAGTACTCCAGATGAACGTTTCTTGCCTCACGCCGTCAAAACTCGCAACATTAATGGCGCAAGGAGCAGACATAATAGCCATCCAGGAGACTTGGAAGTCGTCGGAGCAGATCGCCAGCATGCATACTGGAGATTATGTGCTCTATGCACAGTCGCGTATCGGCAAGGGAGGCGGTGTGGCGGTGCTGGTGCGGAAAACTCTCCGCTCCAAGCGTATACCTCTCACCATCCCTCAGCATGACACCAGCCTTGAAGTGGTGGTGGTCCAGGTTGCTCTGGACCAGAACCGTGATCTTATTGTAGCGAGTGCCTATATGAGACCACCACCGCAAGTAACGCAATCCTTCAGGCGGTTAGTAAACTGCCTTCCAGCCTCGTCGCCGCTCCTGCTGTGCGGGGATTTCAACATGCATCACCCACAGTGGGAGCCATTCTTGGAGTCTTCTCCAAGCGAGGTTGCCGCAGAATTTTTAGAACTGTTTACGGATGCGGGACTCACCTTGGTTAACACCCCTGGTGAGATCACGTATGCTCGTGGCACAAGAGAACGATCCTGTATCGATCTGACATGGTCAAAGCATTTGACTGTGTCAGATTGGTCAGCTTCTGTGTCGCCGCTTAGTGATCATTACATGCTAACATTTACGCTGCATCAGGCATTTAAGGATACCATACCTTCGGCACCCCCTTCGGCACCTAGGATATTCTACAGTTGGGGGAAGTGTAAATGGGATTTATTTGTCAAGGAATTCGACGCACAACTTCCGGCATATGACTATAAAAAGCAGTCCACCGGCATTAAAGCTTTCACGAGAGCGCTTATTACTTCGTATCGACGACATTGCCCCCGCGGCATGCACAAGGATGGTCCCAGGCTTTGGGACGACACTCTCATGGAGGCAGAGCGGATTGCTACCGACAGCAAGGCCCGCTATCTACAGTTACCGACGCCCGACCGTGAGGCAGAAATGCAACGGACAAGGAGTCAATTCTTCCTCCTACTCCGAGAGCGCTTGCGCAACACGTATCTACGTCGCATCAGCAAGTTAAATCCAGGCGAACCACTTGCATGGAAATACATTTCCGGACGAAAAAGGGCATCACTTCCACCTCCTACATCATTGTTGTTGGGAGATGGTCAACACACTTACAAAACAGCAAGGAGAGCAGCGAATGCTCTCAATCGCATCTTTTTTCCACTTCACCCCTCTCACAAGGCAGTTAGGTTTCCCAAAGGCATCAAAAGACAGAACCCATCTTTGAACATTACTTCTTCTTCTCTTTTTGGGCAGCAGAACAACAACGAGTCTGCCGCTACATCTACCTCAGTTTCTTCACTCTCATTTAGTTCCGAGCCACAGGATAACGAAGCTGCCACCACATCTGGTTTAGTTGCTCATCTTCACTTCCCTCTTGATGCACCTTTTAATCGCACGGAGCTGCTTGCTGCGCTACGTAATACGCCGTATGGCAAGGCCCCCGGACCGGATGAAGTCTACAGTGAGGCACTGCGACATATTTCGTCAAAGGGTCTTCGATTCCTTCTTCGTTGCATTAACCACAGCTGGACGACCGGTACGATCCCGGCTGAGTGGAGACGCGCTACCATCGTCCCACTCTTAAAACCCGGTAAGTCGCCGGAACTGCTTGAGTCGTATCGACCCATCAGCCTTACTTCCATTGTGAGTAAGGTTGCTGAGAAAATGGTACTGAAGAGATTGCTTTGGGTGTGGGCGCCACACACCCACCAGTATGCATATCGTAGTATGCGTACCACAACGATGCAGCTGGCACACTTGATACACGAAGTGGAGCATAGTAGAAATCATTATTTCCAAGTGAACCTTCCCAAGAAGAGCGGTATTGGTAATCAACTCCACTACAGACCCCATCGGACTCTGCTGGTGCTGGTTGACTCCAGCAAGGCTTTTGACTCCATAGATCATCGAGTCCTCAGTCGCTTGCTAGCTAATATTCCGGGGGTGAATTGTAGAAGGTGGCTTAGAAACTTTCTATGTGGTCGCTACGCGAAGACACGAGTTGGTAACAGAAACAGCGATCGGCGTCCCATGCTGCGAGGAGCTCCTCAGGGGTCCGTACTGGGACCATATTTGTTCTCCCTTTACGCACACCCACTTCTCAATCTGCTGAACAGCTTTGCGGGTGTCACAGCAGACATGTATGCGGACGACCTCTCTATTATCGTTAAGGGGCAGTCCCGGGAAGACGCCATTCCCACTGCCGGCATGGTTCTTGAAAAACTGCATGTGTGGAGTCAGGAAAATGGCCTGGCCATTAACCCGTCAAAGTGTGAAGCCGCTTGGTTCACGCTCTCCACGCACACGGAATCAGATTATGATCGTGAAGGAAAGTGGCCCCTGGTAGTGGCTGGATGTAAAATCCCAGTCATGACCATGGGGGCATCGCGAACCACGAAGCTTCTTGGCATGGATCTCGATCCACGACTGACGCTAAATGTGGCGGCCTCCAAGCAATGCGCTGCCACTTCGCAACGGATATCGCAGCTACGCTGCATAGCGCATAAAGAGGCGGGACCATCTCCACATGACCTACGCACGTTCGTCATTGGATACGGTGCTCCCAAATTACGCTATGGCAGTGAGCTCATATGGGCAGTAGCGACGGATTCAGCGAAGAATGAAATGCAAAAGACGTATGCAACCCTGGCACGCATTGTCAGCGGAGTTCCGAGCACTGTCGACCCGGAATCCGCACTTCTAGAGGCTAATATGCCGCCGCTCCATGTCCTCTGCCTGCGCGCACGGCTCTCCATATTTGAGAACACACGCGCTTGTCAGATGGACTGGATGCGGAGACCCCCGCCTGAGCCACCGCCTCGCGCAGGTTTCCGCATCTCGCCATTATCTCGGGACGAGCTATATGCCTTCGTAGACGCATACACAAAGGACTATGGCATCACTCAGAGCTCACCACACGAAGAACGGTTCTTTCGCAGCTCCATTCCTCCCTGTTTTGCGGCCTCCGCACACCGGGTCGCCATTGGCGTGGAACTTCCGATAGACCCCTCAATAACTGACGAGGAAGAGCTGACAAGGGAAAAGCGCAGAGTCAGCGAAGAGGCTCTAGCGCTGCACAGTCATCGTTCGTGGATACTCACGACGGATGGCGGTGTAGACGTTCCCAAGTCAGCCGGGGTTGGAATCCTGCTTTCATCCCTCAATTCATCGGAGATAATAGAAAAGGCCAGTATAAACTGCGGTGCACGCCCATGCAGCTACAGGACGGAATCCCGTGCGCTGCTTCTAGCCCTGGAAAGGCTGATTATCCCTCGCATCCAACACAGGCATAAAACCCTGCTTGTGGTTACAGACAGTCAGTCTCTTCTTGCGGCTTTAAATAAGGGCCCGCTCAGTCAGACAGACTGGACGGAGGATCAGATCTGGCAGCGTCTCTTGACACTGACGTGTGCTGGCTGGTCTGTGCACCTGCAGTTTTGTTACGGACATTGTGGAGTACATGCTAACGAGCTTGCAGATCAGTATGCGACGCAGACTATGGAAACTGGACAATACACGGGGCAAGGAATTGCACCTTTATGGCACACGGATCTGCTGACATGTTTTACTACCCAGCTCACCAATAAGTGGCGTAGTACGATTCGTCAAGACACTCATCGCTACTTGCTTTGCGGCACAAGGCCATCAGATCTCAGCGGCAAGGACCTGATTACTCAGGAAGTTCTTCACCGTCAAGAACTAGTTCACCTCGCTAGGGCAAGGTGCGGGGAATCTGAGCTCTGGGGTCGACTATACTGGGCTGTGAGAGATTGCACGAACCAATGCCGTTTCTGCAACATCTCACCGGAACAGTCTGCATATATGCGCTCTAACAACGACCCGACTGCACCGGAGACGGACACTGTTCCCCCGACGGCAAGGGAGGAAGACGTCTCTCCAGTAAGGCGACGAACCGTCACACGCCTTCGGAAGGAGAAATGTCCGTACTGTGATTCTACATTGACGGGATTCTCGAATCTCACCAGCCACCGTCGGTCATTTCATCCGGAACATCTTCCACCGCTTCCCGAGCTCAAATGTGATTTCTGTGACATGGTTTTCCCCACACGGAGAAGCACCGCACAGCACAGAAGTCGCTGCGCACACAACCCAGACACCACACGGCATCTAAACAGAAGTGCCAGGAGGCGATCCCTGCTACCGCAGGATCCGCCAGCTTCCACAAGCACGCCAATTGGCCCGCAGGAAACCTTGCACCATCTGCTTCTAAAATGTCCAGGCACCTTGGCTGTGCGCCAACGGCTGAGCATTGAACGGGACCTTTGCCTCGGAAAGTTCTCTTAATGGCAGTTGCTTCATAGCAGGAAACTTTTGTCGTTGCTTGGCCACCTCTTCGGCACTCAGATGGCATCGTATAGCCAGAAGTGTTGGTAAGAGTAGGGGAAAAAAAAGAAGAAAATGTAAAGAACGGGAAAAGAAGGTGAATAGGTGGAACGCCATCAATGCATCGGAGGGAATTTTCCAGTCAGTAGCAGCGAAACAAATGGACAGGCGTTCACGAAGGTAACCTTATTTATTGTGGAAGAAGCCGAGATAACTTCGTAATATTGTATTCAATGTGTATTTCAGCAGTTACCATAACTCACTGATGCCGTATTTTATTGAGACTGCACCAGTTATGTAATCCATTCATTTATTCTGTCAAGGTAAGCCAATTGACAAGCATACAAGCAGCTAAAGTGTGCTGTGAAAGGCCCAAAAGAAAAAACACACACAAGGATGCGTCACACTCTGCTATTCCAGATGCTGCTGCTCTGCTGCGTCTCTGCTTCTGTTGCCGTCGCTGAGCATCACTGCATCTCCGAAGAAATTGAAAACAAGGTTGGCCCCCGGACGACAGCAGTGGTGCTAGAGCTGCCAACTCGGGGAGGTGGCATGATGCGGGCGATGACTGCCTCGGCTCCCGAATGGGCGCCCATCCGCTTTCAAGTCTTTACGGAGGATCTGAACGATCCCTCAAAACACTGCACCGCCGAGGGGCAGATTCGTCCAGACTTTTTGGGGGGAACTGTTGAGTGTAAAAAAGAGGATATTTTAACGGAGGAGAAAAAGTCCATCATATTGAAATCCCTTATTCCCCGAGCACTTAAAATGCACACGGATCGTCTCCTTGTTGAACCTCTCACGGTCAATGTTATTGTGCCGAAGTTTTATTCGGGTATATGCGCTCAGTTTACAATACCCAGCTCTCACCACACAGTGGGTGTGGCCGGTGCGGACATGTACTTGTATGCCTCCGCTGCCCCTATAAAGCGTTCCGCTCTTGCGTGGGCTACTACATGCTCTCAATTACCCGATGGGCGTCCTATTATTGGTGTGATGAATTATGGCCCGAGCTCTGTCACTGATTCGGAGTACAGCGTTCGTACTTTAGCGCATGAGGTTGCACATGCTCTTGGGTTTATTGTGAGGATAATGAAGGAACGCAAAATGGTGAAAGAGGTTAAGGGTGTACGTGGCAAGGCAAAGGTGCTTCAGGTGTCGTCACCCAAGACGGTGAAGAAGACTCGTGAGCACTTCAACTGCGTGAATGCTACCGGGATGGAGCTGGAGGACGAGGGTGGGGCCACAACATCGTCGCATTGGAAGAGACGCAACGCAAAGGACGAGCTGATGGCTGGGAAAGAAGGAATCGGATACTACACGGCGTTGACAATGGCTGCTTTGGAGGACACCGGTTTTTACAAGGCCAATTGGGGAATGGAGGAACCGATGTCATGGGGCAACAACTCCGGCTGCGCGCTGCTGACGGAGAAATGCGTGATAAATGGCGTCACCAAGTATCCAGAGATGTTTTGCACCGCTGAAAGCAGCCTTCTTTTATGCACATCGGATCGTCTGGCGCTGGGGTACTGTACAATAGAACTCCACGACGCTCCCCTTCCTCCACAATTTCAGTACTTTTTGAATCCCAAACTTGGCGGTGCGCCCGACCTTTTAATGGACTTCTGCCCTTACATTGAAACGTATGCCAACACTAGTTGCAGTAATGGGGACGCGACCGTTATGCGTGGGAGCCGCGTTGGTCCGACGTCCAAGTGCTTGAAAGGGGATGGACTCGCCGATTTCGTGGGTTTTATTGGTGACGTGTGCGCTGAGGTGTCGTGTGAAAAGGGCGAGGTGAGCGTGCGCTACCTTGGAGACGATGCGTGGCACAAATGCCCGGAGGGCGGCAGTATTACACCAACTGGGCTGTTCATGCAAGGGAGGATTTTGTGTCCAAAGTACGACGATGTATGCACTTTCATCGATGCACGCAGGGGAGGAGGTGACGTGAGCACTTTGCTGTCAGCTTTTCCATCAATCCCATTGGTTTTATTGGTCCTCATTTTTATGTCAATTTGTTAACGATTTCGTAAAAAAACGCGTTTTGTAACCGTCAAATTGGAAATGTGCCAGGTTTTGGCCAATAGTTTTTTTTTTTTTTTTTTGATCCTTTTAAACCCCTTCTTGCTGCACACGACTCCAATTGAAAATGGATGCTTTGATAGTAATATATATACATGTGTGTGCGGCCCAGAGCGGCATCTATTTTTTCTCTGCTATTTATTTTAGGTTAAATTAATATTTTTTCAAATTGAATCGGTTCGTGCGTCAAGAACGCGAAAGAACGCAAAAGAAGCAGTGTGTGTGTGGAGCAGCATTTATAGAAAAGAAGTCATTTGTATTTTTGAGGCTTGGCTTTCCCTTTCTATTCGCTTGTATTTGGTTGTCGGTTTCTCGTTTTGTTTTGTGTGTTTGAAGGCTTGTGAGAGGAATGGTGTAGACGAAGGTGTCTAGAGGAACACCAAATAATAATGTCTTCTGCTAGGAGTTTGTAGAGAGAATGATCGCGAGGGAGGTTGGTTGTCTGGATTAATATATTCTCTTGATAAAACGAATATATTTATTTACGATGCTTGCCCATGTTATGAATGCTATAAAACACCGCGATGGAAGGAGTCGAGGAACCGATAACGGCAAGACGAATGCCTTTTTTGTTTTGTCATCTCACTCATCCTTTTTTGATTTCCACCTTGTGGCGGGGTCTTGTGGTTGGAAGAGCCCAAAATTTTTTCACTTCGCAATGAATAAACAACATCCATCTGAATAGACTGCGCCGTGTCACGAGAGTGGCTTCCCGAATATACATGTATTTACTTGGAGCAAGCATTGAGGATGTGGCGAAGCCACTGTCTCTCCATTTACCCCTTTTCCCCGTCTTGCTTGATTTCTTTAGATAATTTTAGGATTCGTGCAGCGGCCCAGGCGATTATTCTCTCCTATCTATTCTTGTGAAGCCTAGCGCAAAGAATATTTATTGAGGGAGAGATTTATGGGTGGATTCATGGATTGGGCGGTGTCCACGAGACACGCCCCGCGCCCACGCTCTGCGGTGGGGCGGCCACCGGCGCAACTGGGCGTTTCAGGCTGTCGTGCCACTGAGTGGTCCAACGGCACTTTCCTCACTTCGTCTTTGCCCAGCGACTAGCCCGCCATTGAGCCACCACGTGGGCGGCGTTCTCGCCATTAGCGGGCGGCGAATTCGTTGCAAGGCGGTTCCAGGACAAAGGAATGAATTGCACCTCGTTGCGACACTCTGTGGCTGCCATCACCGCGCCGAGGAACCCTGAGTCCATTCGAGCCTCTCTGAAGAGGAAGAAGCACACCACTGTTTGGAGCAAGTGGGCGACACTTGAAGGAAGGCAGTTGGCGCTTCAGCGCCCATATGAGTGCGCTTGGGCTCAGTTGAAGGCTAAAAAATATTGGCGTGCAGCTCAAACGCCCACGTGCAGTTCCGTGCGGTGCGCATTCGATTGGCGCCTTTGCAAGGGTTGCTCATAGCCATCAATGGGACGACAACTTGGCGACCATCAGCACTCAGTCAGGCCCGTCACAAGTCTCCACCACTCCTGCCACGGGAAGTTGGAATGCTTCCGATACGGCAGAGGCAATCGGAAGATCATGCAGATTCATGACGTGCCAGAGGGATTAGAGCTGTTACTCGGCCCACGGGGCACACGGGGGACCAAGTGGGGAATCCGTGAGAGGCGGGGATTTGTACGGAGGATTGCAGTCGCACCATTTGACGGCGTATTGAAATGCATGATGGATGCAATGCCTGGCCACAGCTCCTGGATGCGTCTTGGGTCACCTTTGCGACGCCGGCTGCGCCAGGTCCCGGCATGCAGACAGCCGTGAGGAGAACGGTGTGTCCTGGGTGTGCACCATTCGCGGAGAAGAGATGCTCATGGAATCTTGCCAGTTGTTAGGGCGACTGCGTACACTCGGTCATATGGATCCTCGGGACAGTGAATAACGATGCTGGAGTGCGAATGCAGTGCATTCAGGGTGCTATCGAGGTGCCCAGAAATGGGACCGCCCATTTCCCCAGGTATTTCAGAGAGAAAAGAAATAGCATGCCGCGCCCCCGCCCAATGAAGCACGATGCTGCGAACGTGGTTGGGTTGGACAATGCAACACGACGTGCCGAGTGAAGCTGCGCAAGGAGGCCTTTAAGCACACAAAGAGGGAATTTTGCCTCCGGAAGCAATGCCTTCTGGGCGCGCACAGGCGGGGCATCACCATCAATTTCCGGGTGTGACAGGGCGGCATGGGTTCCTCTCAACGCCGCGCTCGTGGTGATGCCGTGGGCCACCTCCCCAAGACGTCGTGCGGTTGACACCTTTGGTGGAAACGAGTTGGCGCACCGGGCGACGGTGCTGTGGGCACAATTGTCGCCGGGGAAGGACGGCACACGACCATCTTTCCTGAGGGCCACAGCATCGTTTGGCGCACCCATAGCCGTCGGGTTGCGTTGCGGGAGGAGAAGGAGGATTGTTTGCCCCGGCGACGAGTGGACCTGTGCACTTTTACACCCTGAAGTGGATCCGACGGCGGATGAATCCAACGGCACGCGACTGTGTTGACGATTTGTGGAAGGACACTGTGTTACGATCCGTCATTTAGACGAGCGATGGGAAAGAAATGAATTTGCGGAACGCCGCACAGCATGCGTTGCTTTTGGAAGCCCATTGGTGAGGAAACAACTCTGACGAGTACTTTGGGACAACGCTGCAATTGTTTTTAAATTGCAGCCATAGACAATAATTACGGTGTGTCTGAGGCTGGCTCTTTCCTTTACGCCGCTGCTGTACCACCTCTTTGGCACTCAGATGTTGTTTTGTAGCAAGACTTGTTGTTAAGAGATAGAGGGTGTACGTTTTTTTATGCCTCTGTTTTTTTTCGCTCCCGGGGTATCTCCTCATTTTGCTTCCTTAAGTTGTTCTCTTTTTTTCATTTGTAACGTCCGGGCCGAGTAGGTGAAAGAAAGGAAGCAGGGACCCGGAAGAGGTGTAGGCGCTTTGAAGTGGCCATGAGTCTGGATGATATTGATGCCTTTCGTGCCGAGCTTCTTCGACAGAAAATTATTTTTGAGGCGGAACTTCGCCGACAGCGCGAAACATTTGAGGAGCGGCTGTCGCGGTTGTCGCAGGAGTTGGCCGATAGGGAGGCCGACTGTCGCAATCTTCAGGCCGTTGTGACGATTTTAGGGAAAAAAGTGGAGAATCTGATGGACAGGCACATGGCAACGCCGCATCGCCGCTCTTCCCCGGCCCGGCCAGCGTCCAGCTCCGCCGTGTCTGGGCAGCAGGGATTGCCCGCTCGCATTTCTAGTTCGTCCACGCGTCAGTCGTCTCCATTCCGACGTAACAACAATTTTTCTGCTCCCGCATCCGGGGCGCCCGTCTCGACCTTCCATGCGCCAAGCCTCAGCAGCCTGGGAAGCTGTCAGAACAGTCCGGCGCGCATCTCCAACGGTCGGCGGCCGAAACTCGGGAATGAAGGCGCACCCGACCACCATCCCCGTAGAGTCGGTGGCACGCGTCTTTAAAAACTGAAGTCCACTGAGGATGATAGATGGAGGCCGAATGAATGAATGGGAGGGCGCGGTGGCCAATTCTCCTGGTGGTTTTGTAGGTGCTGATGGGTAAATTGTATCTGCTGGCGTTTTTCTTGTTGTTGTTGTTGATTTACACCCGAGTGATAAGAGTTAGACGGGACCAAAAGAATAGGACGGAAGAAGTTTCGGTGCATTTATTTATTATTTATTCATTTAAATGGTCTTTTGCGGTTCTGTGGCGTTTATTTATTTTGGGAGATCCTCCTATTATTTTTGCCTGTAGATTAGAGGACGATGAAGAAGAATAACGCTCCCGCTGATGCAATGAAAAGTGAAAAAAACAGCAACAACAACAACAAAAAAAAAAAAAAAAGAAAAATTTATAGAATGTGAAATACGGCAAGGGGATTGCCGATTAGAGTTATTCTTTTCAATCCATTGGGAAGGGGGACATCACCAGTTGGGGCATATTTATGAAATCCTGTGGTGTTTTGTTTAGTTGCGATATCTTTTTCCCTTTCCACCACCACACGAGTCGCCGCCAGTATATTTTGTTACGGATAGGCGTTCTGTATTCCCATTCATCAATGTTGCAATGATTTATTATAACTGCAATGATGTACACGTATGGAGAAGATTGTGTCCGAGTGGAAATGTTTTGCAGATACTAAACACATACATGTATGCATATGATTGATTGGTGGATGGATACACCTCTCCCGTTATTTTTTATTTCTTAAATGTGTTAGCCTGAAAGAAGGGAAGGAAGGAGGAAAGGATGACTGATTGCAACGGCAAGGAGCCACCGCCCACATTAGATGAACGCACTCTGCAGAATATGCGAATTGCAAAGAAGATTGGTGCGGAAACGTTTGAAGAGAACACAGCCATTTTACGGCGCATGGCATGGCGTGGGGCACGTGCCTTCATCGTCTGTGGCGTTGGCATGGCTGCCTTTGGATACGCGATGCGGCGGCGGCGGCAACAGCAGCTTCAACAAGAGGGGCTGCGGGAACGGGAACGACTTGAAGATGATCCGACGGCGCGGTATCTTGAGGAGATGCGGGGACTAGGGTTTGATGTAGACACTCTTGAGGAGGAGTTGGAGGCGGAGCGCAGGACAGTAAAAGCAAGGTGATTCTTCACGCAGTTGGTGCGACGCGGTGAGAATGAGCCCAAAAACACAAAAGTGGGAGTGACGAGTCTTCTAGCCCTCTCCTCTTTGCCATCAAAATCCGGTCTCCTCCTCAAAGGGAAAACAACTGCAATAACCGTCTCCTCTCCCTTTCCTTCTTGTTGCTGTTTTTTTTCTTTTTTTTTTTAATAGGTCGTTGTTTGTCTGGTGAGCCCTTTGTTTTATGCACATAGCGTGGGGAAGAAAAAAATGAATGTGCCCACTTCATCCAGTCCGATGAATAGAGACGGCGGGATTCCGACAAAACCCGGCGCCTACTTTCATCAGGAGCCTGCTGTCCAGGAGAATGGCCCACGGAAGGCCTCGGGAGAAGGATTTTTTTCCCCGATGACGGGAGGCCCGCAAAACTTCCCGGAGCAACAGCGACAAAATTTCTATTCCCTTCGTCCAGCCGGTGCAAAGCGCGTCTTGGGTCGCTCGCATTTGTTGAGCTGTTGCGTCATTACTCGGGATGGAGCGAATAGTATTTGTATCGTTGCGATATTGCTCTTGGTTGTCCTTGTTTTTATGTTAGGTGTGCTGCCGCGTGGGGAAATTTACTCGTACGTAGTCGTTTCACTTCTCGCCACTGCTGCTCTTATTTGTTTGGTGATGTCTGTGACGGTGGATCCTGGCATCTTGCTGCCCCTTCCTCCGGACCCAACTCGGCAACCGGAGACGGTCTTAGTAAATGGGAAGGAGGTTCTTCGCAAGGTCTGCCCAAGTTGTCATATTGTGCGTCCTCCACGAAGCTCCCACTGCCGTTTTTGCGACTACTGTGTGGAGGAATTTGACCATCATTGTGGGGTGCTGGGGAGTTGCGTCGCCAAGCGAACATTTCGTTTCTTTGGGGGATTTTTTGTATTCACAGCCTTACTCATTCTTTTTATTGGCATCCGTTCGCTGGTTACGCTTGCAAAACCTGATCCTCAGTTGAACACTGGACAGGGGCGCTGGGAGATGGCTGCTGCCATCATATCTCTCGTCGCGTCAGGGTTAGCGGGCTGTATTGTGCTACCATTGGCCTTCTATTATGTTTACCTCGCCTGCATGAATTATACACAGAAGGAATCTGCTCAACTCTCGCTTGGATTTTGTGAGCCAAATCAAGATTATCACCGGGGGTATTGGCGCAATTTTTTTAGCCGCTATTTTGGCCCGCTCGGCACAAGTCGTGTTACGGCGGAAAACGCCGAGTTTTATGTGTAGAGTGAACGGGTCGGGATGAAGACTCTGCCTGTATTGTGTCTTTTCACTCCCCTCTTACTGACGGTGGTGGTGATGTGGGCATGCCACCAACGACAGGAGAAAAATAAATTCTTTGAAGTGGATTAGGAAAGAAAAAGAAAAAAAAAACACTTTTTGGAAACGAGACGGATTAGTGTGGAACTTCTTTTAATTGGGCGTTGTTCGCTTTCACCGCGACGATTTTTTTTTTTTTTTGTCAAAGGGCTTATGGGAAGGAATGTGAACGGTAGGATGGCTGGATCCGAAGTTGCGCTACTCAACGGTGTTACCTTACCTTAATTTCCTGTTTCTACCCTTCTGAGTGTGTGGATGCAGGGTATGCATGCATCCATGTGAGTGTGTGTGTTTTTTTTTGTGTGTATGTGCGTGTTTGGGGCGCTCTGGCCCTTCGAAATTGCGGTCGGTGGTCTCGTCTTTCTGGGGAAACGCCCCAACTGATGGCTTTGTTGTATATGAATTGGTGGCGCGGTAGGTGTCATTTGTTGACATGCGCATAATGGGCAATCTCGGAATGAGATTACCTCCATGGGCGACGCATCTTTTCCTTCTTTTTTTTTTTTTTTCCTTTTCCCTTTTGGCATCGTCCTGAGAAAAGTATGGTTTTTTTTTTTTTTTTTTACTTCCGCAACGCCGCGCTTAAATTATGGCGTCGTTTGTTTATTCGCCCCCCTCCGTGCCGCTCAAAGGACGACGTGCGGTGCAATGAGGCCACTTTGTAAGCAGGATCTTTTACCATAGACGCATAGGCATCTTGACAAACCACAAATAAAATGATGCGTTTGAAAGAAGAAGATATTATGATCGGGGGAATTTATGACACAAACACACGCAGGCAAGCCGGATTATTCTTCGCTAAAGTGCAAACACACAAACAAACTCACACACGCGCCATCACAAATACACGCAGAAGTTTCTCGTGTAATTGCGAGATTTCTTGCAAACGACAAAATTATACGAATACCCCCCTACGCCCTTATTGCTTCTTTCCGCAATTTACTCCACCCCTCCTCTTTGGCCCAAGAAATAAGACGGCCAAACGAAGTTGGGAGGTGGAAGAGAGGGGAGTGAAGTTCCTCTTCTGAGGAGCGTGGCGCCACGACGCCGGTCAGAAAAAAAAAAAAAAAAATAATAATAAAAAAATAAAATAAGAAACAAGCACGGCAACTACAGCAATAAATATAAATATACAAATATATATAATATATAAAAATATTTATATATAAAGCGAGAAAAAAACGGCTCTACCGCTAAGCCTTGTCCTCGAGGGCGCCTTTCTCTAATCGGATTCGACGATTGCGTGTCCCCTCCTTTTCCGCAGCGCCATCGAGAAATAAATTGTCACGAACGACGCGTTTTTGCGGAGGTAACGTCGGAGGTGCTCCACGTTTGCGTCGCTTTCCAAGATAATACGTGGGTATACTTTGCCCGTTTGATCCCAGTACCTCGTGCTGCGTCAGCAATGGGCATTTGGCAAGAAATCCGGGAACCGTTTCACCGCTTTCTGCCAGCGCCAAAAGCACTTCCTGAAGCAAGAGAAGTGTGCGATCCGTGAATTGTCGCTTCGGCTTCGTTGGCGATATGGATGGGGTGGGGGTAAGCAAAGGGGATGGAGGGGGCGTCGAGGTGGACGGCGATGCAGGGGGTGTTCCTTCCACCGCCTGTGTGGTCGCTTCTTTCTCCTGCGAGGTTACCGGTGGTGTGGATGGCACCTCGAAATCCTCCACAATAATGCCATTTTGTGGATTCGCGCGAACGCAGTCCGGGGTATTCTCCACGATGATAACGTAATCGATGTTTCGACCCAATTTTTTCAGGTCTTTGGTGTAGTCTTCACTGGAAAACCAGGTCTTGTGGCGGTAGATTAAGTGCTGAATGATGTGGTCCTGGTTGATCTCCTCTAATATGTTCTTGGCGTACTCCCGTTCCCCCGCTGTCCAGACAATAACCTCAAACTCGTCCTTTATGGATCGGAGCAAATCCCGCAAGTATGCTCGAGCATACAAAGGGCCATTGCGTGCATACACCACCGTTTCATCCAGATCCAAAACCAAAGTGTACTTTTTACTCGCACCGGCCGGTGGATCGACAAGTTGGTTTTTCTGGCGCGACATCGTCGGCTTCCGTCGCACACGAACCTCGTCTACGTCGTGAGGGCGTCCCGCCTCATAAACATTTTCTCGCAGTAGCACACATCCCTTCGGAGGATGCGGGAGGAGTGGCGGCGTCGGCGTAAACGTCACTGGAGTTCCGGACATTATCCCTCCTCCCTCAACATCTATTGCGCAATGACGACGATGGATTCGCATCACCACATGAAACGGTTTGTGTGGTGTTCAAATTCAGTAACACACGGAGGAAGCAAAAGAAAAAGAAAAAAAGGAAAAGAAAGCAAAAATGAGAATATCTCCATCAGCGCAAGAACGGACTGCCAGGCACACACACACACACACGAAGATGAAGAAGAAAAAGGAAGAATGATGTGCCGCAAAAATAATGAACCCATCTATATGTTTACGCGTGGTATCCTAAGCCCCATCATTCTCGTCCGGGTCGCGCAGATCCGTGTCCTCCACAACACGTGAGTCAAACACCACCTCGTCCTCTTCCCACCACGAAGAGGCGTCTTGGCCATTCAAAAGAGGTGTCTTCTTGGATGCTGTCACGACCACCTGCGTGTGTCTCGGACACGCCGGACAGGGCAGATATGGATCCTTCTTTCCAAAGTTCACATAACCGCCTGAAAAACA
>NW_001849577.1:556065-557462 GCF_000209065.1 Trypanosoma cruzi | reverse complement strand
CGGGGTCTTGAAACGTATCGCAATGACAACACCACGAATAAAAAAATTGGGATACTTCGGCGGACACGTGAGGGCGGCAATGGCAAGGCGCACGCCAGCGGTGGTACAGGCCTGAAGTGTCTCCGAGGTGAGAGGCAACACATTCACCGCTGCCTCGCCATTTAAGTGACGCTCTAACGGTCGTTCGCGAAGCACCTCCACGTCAAACGAAATTGCCCTCTCCACGATGAAATCATCATCCCCGTCCTCATTGCCAACGCCCCCGTCGACTCTCGAAGCTTCTCTTCTCGCCTCTGTGGTTGTTGCGGCCGCCGCCTCCACCAATCCTGTCAAAAGTTCCCCCCAGTAGGCATCATCCACCACTAAAGTGTCGCCTGTCTTGCTGTCCCTGTGAAAGACGGTAAAGTCACTGGGTGGAATGTCCATGAAGCGGAGCTTCTTCTCTACGATATCGTTAATATCCTGATAACCATGGTCATTTGGGTCGGCCACTGTCATGGTGTCGCGGAACACCCGTTCCCCCTGCACGCCGGGCACCTTTGTAAACCGGAGGCGAAGTCCGAGTCGGACCACCACCATTGGGGGACGGATTCTGCAGCAAAAAAAAAAAAATAATAGGGAAAGCAAACGCAAGAGTTAAAAATCCCATGCAATATAAGAAGGCGACAAAGAGGAATGATATTGCAGCAACAACGAACAAGAAAGTGGAAGTATCTTTTTTGGAACCCAACAACAACAACGAATAAAAGATGCAGAGTCATTAAAAGGCGGCAATTTCTGTGAAGATGATTTCACTCACCGTAGGAGGTGAAAGATGACCCCCGGATCAAGTGTGGCGAACTGAAACGCCTCTCGCAGTGCGGAGGTGACCGCCGATCCTCGCGGCAAGGTCATGCGCAATACGCACGTCATACCGCTACGTCTTGCAGCCTTTAGAAAATGGCTTCGCTGTTCCGCGCCACGAATGCCATTTCGAGCAATTATATTTTTACCTGTGGCCACAGAAAGGGGGGAAAGCTGCCGCATGATACCCTCTTGATCTTCCCAAAGCTGCGGTCGGATAGGCGCTTCATTGTTGCTCTCCCAACACCACCCCCTTTCATCATCGAATAGGCAATACGTGAAGTCCCTTGGGCGTACCACGAGACGGCGGTACGTCGCCGGCGGGGCTGCCTTCATTTTCATCAGACCCTCGATTTGAAGCTCCTGCGCCAACCGCTCTGACGCCTCCCTCATTTTGCCATCCGGGGAAACCAACCGCTCCGCTCCGTTTCCCAGAACAGGAAGAACCACTTGTTCCAAGCTAAACCGTCGACCCTCTTCCGGGGTTTGCACGACGTGGATCTTACCAGCCAAATGATTCATGTGCTTCTCTCCGGCGATGGAGAGCCATTCCG
>NW_001849577.1:549620-555965 GCF_000209065.1 Trypanosoma cruzi | reverse complement strand
AAAGACATGCCTGACTTCTCGAGAAGGTGAGTGCAACAAAACAAAGCGCTCTTGAGAAGAGGTAAAATCCAATGGTGTGAGAAACTGAAGCGACGCCCTGTGGGGGCACCGCCCCTCAATGAAGGCGGCGATCGCCGTGTCTGGAATCCCCTCAGAAATTACACGCAAAACAAAAGCGGTTGCTGTTTTCTTTCTTACCTCTTTTTCTTCCACCTGGCTGAGGAAACCATCGGGCCATACCTCCTGAACGATGAAATCATCAAGGGACCATTTCATCAATCCTGTCAATCGCAGGCCTCGTTCCTCCTCCGCTCCGGTGCCGCAACGGTGTATTGTGCGCAGCTCAGTGATCCCAACGGCATCTTCCACTGCAGCGGCGCCATGGGCGTGTTTCATGGACTTCCTGATTTTGATTCTATCTTTCGTCATGACTGCGTGTACCAACCTCTCATTAGCATTCCCGTGTATTTCCCCTTCCATGGACGTGTGTTCAAAAAGAAAAAGAAATGAAGAAGACAGGACACAATGAAAAGAATGGGCGAGTCCACGGAAGGAAGGCGGCGGGATACGGTCGAGTCGTCTCTCCGCCTGCCCATAGACGCGAACACAATCAAAAGCGGAGCCAAAACCCAATGGAAGATTTCTAGCGTCAAAACAAACGCCTCAACGGGAGGCGTTTCTCCCTCCCTCTTTCTCTCGCCTTTTTTTTTCCCTTTTCTTTCACCGTCACAGATCTGAAAGCCTGACATTCGCCTGCTTTGCAAAGGCTTCTCTACGCCAACGAGGCATGCAGCGAAAAGCATATCCTCCATGCGGATTCATCATGAAGTAGGGACGGTCATTCCAAAGACAAAATCCCACACAACTCAAATACCCAACTTGACCGCTAACTACGCCGCTTAACCAATACGTCCAACCCATTCCCGTGAAAAACTCCACATCACTGCGGAGGACCCGGGAGTCCAAAGGCACTGTGGGGATGGGGTAACGATAATACAGTCGTCGTCCGGCGGAACTCATGAGAAGGCCTTTGCGCCAAAATAGAGTTCCCACGCTAATAGCAGTACACCACGTGAGGCTATTGAAACTAATGGCCTTCATCCACGCTTGTCCCCATGTATTGCGTTTGCTGCTCCACATCGCTTCCGAGAGAAAGTAGTGTAGGGTTGTTCCAGCAAGTACCCCTGGTATCGCGATCCAAGCCACTTGTCGCATGGTACCGTTTAAAGTGTAGTTTACTCTCTTTTCCGTGAAGATGCATGCAGCAGTTCCGATGCAAGACACCATCAGGACCATCGCTGAGGAGAGAAGAAAGCCATACGACATACAGCAAAGGTTGCATCGCTTCTCCTGGGAATTTCTTTTCTTGACAGCCTCTGGTACCTCGTCCGAATGGATCCCAATTTCCACGAGTAGCCTGGGGTCCGCCTTTTTCCCTGTAATGATCGATATCTTTGTGGTGTCTAAATCTGTCATTTTTATCACTGGCAGCTCTCTCCGCCTCCAAAAGAAAAAAAAAAAAAAAAAAAAAAAAGAAGAAGTACTAGGAATGCACACAGAAAGGCACTTCGCGTATCCAAGATTCATGTTAAACTCGTACCATGCACACGCGGAATGTGTCTTTTTCTTTCTCTCTCACAAATACAATATTCTTTCCGTCCCTCCTCTTCTAAGATTTCTATCTACGACAATTTCATCAGACAAGCGCCGAACGCACACACACACACAAATGCACACTCTCTGATACACAACACAAGGCGCGGTAGTACTACCCATTCCCTTTTAAATTTTAAAGGTAGATTTCTACCAAACACATTCACAATCATTCTATGATAGCTCCATTGTGTAACAATGAGCAAAAAAAAAAACAAAACCACAAAGAAGTGTTTAAACCCCCTTTTTTCCCAAGGGGGAGAAAGGAACAAAACAACAACTGTAAATGGGAAGGTCTCATGCATAAATTAAGAAGAATTACATAAAGATATATATATTCAAAAAGCCAAAAAAAAAAAAAAAAAGTAAAATAATCCTCCAAGTGGAAGCCCGCATAAAATTGCCATAACTCCATCCGCCCCATTCTTCATTGCTCCATTCTTTCACATAATGTCTTCATTGTTGTAAATGGGCGAGTCCCTCTCTCTTCATTCTGCTTTTCGTTTCAAAAACGACCAACCGCTGGCTTGAAGTGTTGTCAAAATTGTTTGCACGGCGAATCATCTCAATATGATCGGCAGAGAGTCCAAGCGCAAGGCTCTGTGACTGTTGAATGATGCTACAATGCGCCAACACGAGAGTTTCCGTGGGTCCATCAACATCCGCCGTAGTACCGCGCGCTGTAGAGAGCGAGGAGGTGGACTGGGTGACGAAGTTCATCGGAACAGTCGTTTGGGGTTGCCCACGCAGTGATGCCTGGTGGTCTCCTCGCTTCAGTTGAGGGATACTCTCTTCCGCACGAAGTCGCTCCCGCAGGTGTTTCTGTCGCAGACGCCAGAGTTCGTGCTTGCGCATTAACGCCTCTGATTGTGCCTGCTCCGCCTCCTCGTCAAGTTCAACAAATCCTCGGGACGTGGTATTGCCCATCAGAAGTGTATCTGCCTGGGATGAAGTTGTGCCAGCATCCATGAGGAGAGCATCATGCCCCATGGATGGCGGTTCCATAACGGCTGTTTCGTCTCCAATGACAAGTTCTGGTATACGATCATCGGGTTCCCCGTCATCTGGGGTAAGACGGGAGGTGGAAAGCTGGGAGTTCGCAATTTCCTTCTGCAGGAGGCGCTCGAAGGTCTGTTTCTTCCGCTGTTGCACATTTGAGAGGAATTGACTGGTGATGCTGTTGGCGACCAAAGGGCTCCATGCAGAAGACGATTGCGACCCAGCTGCTGGAGAAAATGGATTGCTCGCCTCGCCCAGCCCGTCAAATACGCCCGAGAGCGAGCGAGAAAGAACCTCCTTCATATTGACATGACGTGCCTCAGTCCGTAGCGCCTTCTGTGAACGGCGGAAGAGAAGCAAGGGGTCATCAGCCTCGCGTCCCGCACATTCACTTCGGTGTTTTCTCTTACGGGGCGCCTGCTGCTTCTTCTGCTTCTTCTTCTCCTTTTGGCGATCAGGGACTCTCTCTCTGGCGTCCGGCCCCGGTTCACCCGTGAAAGGCACAATTTTATGATTTATTTCTCCATCCCCATCCTCATGTTGGCCCGGAAGCGCGTCATCGTGCCCGCCCTCCGACGATGCCACTTCTGGCGTCGCGTCAGTGGGAGGCACATGCCGACACTCCTGTTCCTCCATATACCGCCGAACCTTGTCGTGCGGCGAAAGAGTCTTCATCGCAAGAACATCATCGGCCGCGCCACACGGCTGGGGCGTCGCACTCGTCACGCGAATGGCTTCCTGCACAACAGTCATTTTACCCGTTCCCTCTCAAACTCACGTGTGGGTGAAAGGCAAACCTCGACCCAATGCGGTCGGTCCAACAAGATTGAAAAGAAAACAAAAACTTCCGTAACACACACACACACATACACGATAAAAAAAAAAAAAAGCAAAGAGGCAGGAAGAATGTTCACGTTTTAAGGCTGCAAATATACAGGGAAGGTGAGACCAAGAAATAATCCTGAACGCAAACCAACACCATACACACTCAGAGGGAGATTCCGTTTTTATCTCTTCTTCACTGCTGCTCAAGAACACTTACGGCTTCCACCTGGCCAGTTGCCCCGGCACACGCCAGCGCCGTTAATCCTGCCACATTCTTTGCACTGGGCATGGCGCCGTTCTTGAGAAGGATCTGCAGCACGCCCACATGACCAGCACCAGCCGCAAGATGCAGCGGTGTGCGCTTCATTTCATCCCTTGCATTTGGATTGGCACCCTCATCCAGGAGACGCTCCACCACAGCGGTGAATCCACGCTCCGCCGCGTAGTGCAACGGCGTCCATCCACCAGCGTCCGCCGCATCCAAGTCCACAGTTTGCATTGGCTGCGCGGAGAGAATGGCGTCAACAATGCAAATTTTTCCAGAAAATGCTGCATGGTGCAGGAGCGTCATCCTGTTCGCATCGCGCTCCGTGACACAACCTCCATGCCTCACGTATTCCTTCACACGTGCCTCGTTCCCCAAGCGGCAGGCATCATAGATTGTTTCCTTCCTTTGGTTGCCAGTCTCCATGGGTGCGTGGCGTGCCGCCCCTTGGTGCGCACACACACGAAAAAAAAACAAAAACAAACGAAGATGCATGCGCCTGTCCAAGAGGTTCGGCGCAATCCGCACCGCTGACATCTCCATCCCCCCCACGGCGGGTCTGTCCAAAGAGGAATAAACAAACAAACAGGCAAAATGGCAGTCAGTTTTTTTTTTTTCGTCTGCTTCCACAATTTTCCTCCCTTCTTCCCCTCTCGTCTGTTTGTTGTTTCCTTTCCCCTACTTCTTGCTCTCTTTTGATTTCATTCCCTCCACTATTCCGTTTATTTGGGGCCTTCATCTCTCCTCTGCTTCTATTTTTCCTTCGCGCTATAGGGTGACGCTCTCTTGTAGCTACAGTTCTCTGCAGTGCGTTTCAATATGCAGAAGTGAGGGTGCTCGGACGCCCACGCCGCGCGACTTCAATTGCGACTATGAATGAAACATAAAACCACAAATGCATGAAATTTCATAGAAAACAAACAAACAAACAAACAACAACAAAAACAACAACAACAACAACAAAAAAAAACGACCTGAATCACACGTTTTTCTACGTGAAACACATTTACCTCTTCTTTGACTGGGCTGGTTGGTTCTTGCTGGTGCTGATTTCCCCCTCCTCCATGCCCGCCTGCTGCATCAGCTCCGAGATGGACCTTTCGAGGTCGTCAATGCGTGTTCCCATCTCGTCAATGCGGGTGATGATGGTGTCTGACATCTCCTGAAAACGTTCCTGCATATTCTGGAGGAGATTCTGCACAAATCCCGTCAGCTCCTGAGTGCCCTGCTCACCGTATGCACCTGGAAGGCCCCCGTCCGCTGTTTTCCCTGATGAAGCAGCATTTTTTGACATTGCCTCACTTTACTGTACCACTACTGTGCGCCTGCAAACGATGCAAGCCAAAAACACGATTGATATCTTGCTGCAGTTTTAAAAAAAGCCGGTAAACACACACACACACACACAAATACAAATAATGGGCACAAGAATAGAAAAAAAGAAAGAAGGGAGCAAATTCAGCATTCTCCAAAAGAAGGAAAAGGGGGCAATGCAGACAAAATTACAAGAAAAGCACACCACAAGGAACATCCAAAACCACTACCACAATGTTCTCTCTCTCTCTCTCTCTCTCCCTGAACGCATGCAACAAAGAAGAAAAGGATCAATGAAAGCCCACCTTGACCCCACACCGAGAGGGAATCAATGAGCAATGCATTCTCAGTAAAAAAAAAAAAGAAGAAAAAAAAAACAATTTAATTGTGCGTTTCATAGCACGTCAACACGCGCACAAAAAGAGGGCAACATACATAGACAACCGCACACTTCGCTCTTTTTCCGACTTGCAATATATATGATGATTACCTGCATACACACATATATACGTATTATATCTACGTATGTAGATACATTTGTTACGAGTTACGTGTCATCACGAGCTTCGCGGTTCCCAGGAATGAACAGGAGCGGATCAATTTCATTGATATCACTCGGCAAAGAGCCACTCGTAAAGGAGCTGAGTACGATGGCCCGCGCTGTTCTTCCAAGCCCATCGGTGAAGCCAGGACGCGAGCCTCCATCCAAACTACGTGAAACAAATAGAGACGTTGCACTCTGTGGCCGTTGCAACAATACCTGCTCCTGCATTCTACCTGGGGCTGACAACCCAGCGCCATTGGACTGCGAGACTTGTGTGAGCGCCTCACGGTCGTCGCCCATCGTCGGCGTGCGGTTACCAGGCAGGAGGGCATCTGTCTGAGCCTTCCGCTGGAAAAGGGGAAGTTGTCGTGCCTCTTCCTCTGGGACAATACGCACGCTTGAACTCAACTTCATGGCTACAGCAAATCGAAGCTTCCGTGCGTTTCCAAGTGATATCATCTTGGCCGAGTTCTTCAGGGTGTACTCCGCCACACGCCTGTTCATATCAACCATGAGTGACACGTAATCATCCTTTTCTAACGCCTCAAGTCCGTCTTCCTTCCGGTGATGAGGAAAGTTTGAATAAAAGACGCCTGTCATATAATAAACACAACAGTGCGACGTCCTGTGAAACTCCTGATCTGTGCTGACACACGAGTCAGAGACCAGTCCGATACCGACATAGTCACTGTTAAGAACCCTGAATGTGATGCGGTGACGTCCTGTGATGAGAAATCGGTTGCCG
>NW_001849577.1:515263-549520 GCF_000209065.1 Trypanosoma cruzi | reverse complement strand
TCGGTTGCCGACCATAGCGACACCGTAAATAACACGGAATCGATTGCGTTCAGGATTCACACCTGGTCCAGGCCGAAACTTAACCGCGCTCTCCGGAGTTTGATCACCCAGTTCATCCATCAAGCCACGGATTTGAAAGTACCGTGCGTCTGTCTTGAGCATCGACAACTGGTCCTCATTCAGCATGGTTAGCATCCGGTAACCGCGAAGATAATTAAGAATGAGACGAAAAGTGGCAGGGTCTCTATCGATGAAAAGCGCCCCCGTCTCATCTAACAATGGAGGCTGCACAACTTGGCTCTGTCTGTTCTTATCCGCCTCCTCCTCCTCATCGTCATTATCCCTGGAGGTGCCACTACTACGGAATCCAAGGAGGACGTCGAAATAGTTTTCTTGACCATCTTTACCGAGCAGTAGCTGAAGAGGAACAGTAAAGGTCTCGTCCCCGACGTTAAGACGTATAACGTCATATGGAGAGATGTTCCTCAGTGAAAGAATACTGCCCATCCCCACGGTTGACAGCTCTCGCTGCTTCAGAAGTGAGGCGACATCCCGCTCAATTAGCTGGCAAGCGTCGAATTGTCGTTTCAATTCATTCTGTATGTCTGCTGCCTCCGCCGCCGCGGAGATTGCTGACGGAAGACAGTTTGACTCCTGTGACTCGTCTATTTCATCATTTCGGGAGACGCTCTCATCTGTAATCATGTCGCTGCGGTGCGGTGTGGCACTCACCTTCCGAATCTCTTCGCCACCGTGACGCGGGCGCTTGTGCCTTTCCCGCGTGACGGTGCTTCGCTGCGGCATTTCCCCCCCTCTTCCTCTTCCTCCCACTCAGCTCCGACGCACTAAAACAAAAACAAACAAACAAAAAAACAAACGCACAGCGACAGAAACACAAAAGACTCTCGTTTCCCCTCACTTCTTTTCTTTGGCTTCCTTACTTTCGCCCTCCACTCACTAAGTTTGGTTCGTGCTCCTTGTTGACGAGGGAGAATAGGGTGTAAAGGAGAATACACAGAGCCACCGCCATCACAAGCATAGTGGAGCGCAAGGGAGGCCAAAACAACAACAAATCAGCAAACATTTATTTAACGTGTCGCACAGACAACAACAACAACAACAACAAAAAACGAACAAAAAAACAGCATGTCAGGCAAAATAAAAGAAAGAAAACTTTTTTTTTTCTTCTTCTTTCCTTTAATTCTCAAGCTCTCTACATGTACACGGCGCAAGAATACCGACACCAACCATTCTTTCTGCCTCTGTCTACAGATGCTCAACCTGCAGTTTCACCGTGTACGTCATCTCACGCCCATCAAGGTCTGAAAGCGTGATGGTCAAGACATGTTCCCCCACCTTAAAAGGAAAAAATTCAATATTCTCCTCGTAATACCTGACACCATCATTTTCATTCTGCTCATCCCCATTGGTTCCGCCACTGTTGCCCACACCAGTAGTAATTTTAGTGCCGCCACCGACAATGCTAGTTGTATCCACCGGACCACTGAGAATTTCGGCGTCCAGGTGGTTTTCCATGGAGAGGCGAACACGAAGCGGCACAGCCCGCTTCCACGGTGCGCTAGCATGCACAAGTATTGTCGCAGGCTTCATCACTGGTAGCTTGAAGGGGAAATGACTTGTCGAGGCGGCTCCACTTCGCCACTCGCCTTTGGAAGAGACTACACCACTCCCATCATCCGCGGAAACCATAATGCAAACCACAACATCTTCCAATGGCTCCATGCTCACCAACACATTTTCAAGGATTGAAAAGTCCAGAGCCAGTTCACCGCGACACTCTGGAAGTTCTCGCACCACCCACGGAAGTGGAAACCGACGCATATTCGATGGAATCTTTGTAATTTCTATGGGAGGAATGAGATACTCCGCACCTGCCACAATCATTGCGTCAGGGATGGAGGCGAAGAACAACTGACTACAAAGAATTTCAATGGTATGCAACTTGCTCTTGTTTTTCACCGTAATTTCAACATAACGCCGATCCCGTGAGAGCTCAAGAGAGGTCACAGCAACACTGGGAACATGAAAGACTCGAAGATTTGTTTCCTGAACACGGCGGGGAATAACTGCAAAAACAGGAACTGCACTGGGAACATTTTCTGGGGTAACAGGTGGCTCATATGGCAGTTCTATAGTGGTGCGGAACACGACCTTTTGGAAAACTACATGGTCATTGTCAGCTGGGGCAACCATCGTCACTTGCACCGGAAGGATATCGCCAGGGTACAGGCAATGCGAGTCTCCCTTCTTCGGTAGGGAATCGTACTCAAGGATGACGTAGAGGGATGCGGTACTCACTCGTTCCTTGCATCCAGTGCACGATTCCAACTGACACGACTCATCATGTGCTGTAAGATAAAGTTTTTCTATCGTCACCATGCCGGCATTCGTTAGGTAGAGCCGAAAATGAATTGTCTGACCCCCAAAAATTTCCACCTCATTGACTCCCAGCGTACATGAAACGTCAGGAAGTCGCTGCAGGACGGGAATAATGGTGGGGGTTGGCGACGGCATAAGAAAGGTTGAGCAGAGAGAGAGCTGCCCGAGACGAATCTCCACACCATCCACCACAAGATAACCGCGCATATTCGGTTGTACCTGAAGGCGCAATTGACGTTGTGACAGCGACGGAAGAATCACACCTGTCACCAGATAAGTTGACGGGGCGAGAGGCCCAAACACATGCCCTACGGTTTCATCGCTAACACGTCCGAGATCATCCAACGTCTCCACGGAACGACAATGAAGTGCGATGGATGTTAATTGCACATCTAGTCGAAGTGGATTCTTTAAAACCAACTGCACTTCACCCACAGTTCCAACAGACCACACCACTTGTCCCGGCGGCAAAATCTTTCCATTCAATGTGAGAACTGTCATTTTCAGCCGTCCGGTATCAATAAAGGTGAAATGGGCACCACTCAGAGGAACGGTTTTCGGTGCCAAATGGGGTGGTAGCGGGAGTACGTCCATGCTTTGCAACAACGGAGGTGGCGACAACGTGAGAGGTTCTATCAACGTGTTACTTTGCTCCAGAATGTCCATCAGCTTCTGTTGTATCTCACGACGGAGGATGGGGTAATATTCAAAGAGAAGAAGAGACGCCACGACGTTTTGCATGCCAGTATCCAAACCAGCCCCTGCCACGGCGTCAAGAAGTTGCATCAGTGGCGGCACGTCCTGGGCCCGATGGGCCCGATTTCCCGTAGCTCCTGTCTCACCCTTTTCGTTATCCACAGCATAGGAATTCCCTATTTTTTCCCGAGATAGAAAATATCCTTCTGCTGTCGGATCTTGAAACTCCATCCGTGGAAGAGAGATGCCGGCCATTCTACACGCACGCAACAGCAAAAAAACAGAGGCGCCATGGGCATTTGCCTGCTGCTCCGAGACAGCAGCCTCAACAACGTTAAAAATGGCCTTTCGCCAGCAACCAGACAGAGAACTCAAGTATGGGATCCGCCACCGCAGGTATTGCTGCATAGACGCCGGGGCGCTCTTTGCCGCTGCCCTCAGAACCGTTAGAGATTCCAGGAATTTTCGTTTATCTCCCTCTTCTGCAAAAAGTTCTGTACGCTTAAGTTGGATTGTCGCCTCTCGCTCCGGCAAACCGAACAGCGACCCTGGAACAGAGCGTAGCTGCTGCAATGCTTCCTGAAGGTAAATTTGCAACTCCACAAAACTCACGTGAAGGATCTCTTTAAACGCTCCACGTGCGTTCTTACAGGCATCTTCAACGCAAATACCTACCTCCTCCGTGTTATCCTCTTGAAAGAAGCGACGTATTATCGCAACCTGCCGCCGAAAATTTTCAATATGGGTTGATAGAGGTTCCTCCACCTCTCTGGGCAGTCTACGGTTAAGTGACGTGGCTGGTAAACTGTGTTTGAGCAAAGAAGTTGCCTTACGCTGATCCATTCGCACGTTTTCCACGATAATTTCCAATTGATTCAAAGTGGTATTCATATTTTCATTCCACACCGTTGCATCACTTTCGAGAGAAGAGAAAACGCCCTCTACCGCCGTTGTGAAATCGAGCAATGGGGCTCGTTGCAGGTAACGTAGGGACGCAAGGGATTCCAGTGTTGCTGAGCACCACAGTGCATCCGCTTCGGGTAGTGAGTCGTGATAGGCGAGTAGAGCGGCGTCCAATGCACCCACACGTAAAAGAAGGTCTCCCCTCTTTTTCGCCAAACGGGAATTTACAACACGGGCTGTAGGAACCTCACCACCTCCATTTATCGTGCCAGCATTCTCAGTGGTGGGCCATTTCGCAGGTGCCACATTTTCCACCGAGGCGCTAAGGGAGACGATGTGGGCGTTTACCTGTTGCACTATTGAGAGGGCAATTTCCGTCAACAGGTACCGCGCCACATCCTCCGCCGGCGAGTATGAGTGGGCGGGAAGAAAGACGTGTTGTGACATAGCTGCTTGTGCCTCCACCGTCGGATCCAACACGATACAGCGACATGTACACCCATTAAAGTACCGCTGAAAGACCAACTTCAGTGCCGTGAGGGCTTGACAAGGCTCGTAGTCGTGGCAGTTGAGGACCACTATCACGGCGGCAACACTTTTGTGAGCCTCCATTTCTGCCCACGGCGAAGCAACAATTGCGCTGACATTGGAGGCGACATGGATCAGCATTTCAAGCACGGCATCCTCCTTGTAGTACTCCGTAGCGGCCGGAAATACCCCACGGAGAGAGCGCATAGGCACAAAAGGATTCTCCAACAGCGCATGAAAAACACGCCTTTCAAAGCCGCTTGATGAATCCAAGGAATGCTCCCCATCCTTGACCGGGCAAGTAGTACTACTGCTGCAGGGACCAAAACTCTTGACACCCTTCTGCAAATCACGCACTCGTGTTTCCAAGGCACACTCTAGGCAAAGCGAAAATGGGAGCCAAAGGATCGGCGCACAGCGATGGGACCTTAACGACGTCGACGGCAGTTGCCATGCAGAAGAGTCAGCCGCCTCTTTCATCTTTTGTTCGGAGTCCCAGAGGCAAAAAAAAATTTGGAATGGAGTTATGCAGGCGAAAGAGCAACAAACATCAGTACCACGCAGTCACTTAACGTGACGGACATGCATCGAAGCACACACACACACAAATTGGAAGATAAAACACAAAAGGGACAAAAAACGGGCAAACAAATAAACAACAACAACACTTTGTAAAAAAAAAAAGAATTGGTAAATGACAACAAAAAGGTGAAACCACATCTCAGATGATATTTAAGTTTTCCCTAGCAGCTATATATATATATATGAGTGTGTCTTATGTATTTGTTTACAAAAGTGTGGATAAGTTGTTCTCCCAAGGGCTACCAAGTCTCTCTGATCCTCTTATTCTTCTCCTCGTGAAGTATCATCTCAAATCATTCATTGCGGTTAAACAAAAGCAGCTGTCCAAATGAGATGACACGCACGGGAAGCTCAAAGGCGGGTGAATTGTCATTCTCTGCGCGTAAAATGTAGTACAACTGTCCCTTCATCACCATCGGATTATCCGAGGGGTTGATGAAACTCAATTCAAACTGCGATGCTACATCGTCATCGACTCCTTCATGACAATGACGATGATGGTCACCACTAGCATCACCGTCACTGCGGGCATCGTCGTCATTGTTATCAATGCTATCGCAGTGTGTTCCGTTTCCTCTATACGGGTACTGGGCTAACTTCCAGACGTGGGCCGCATGTACGTAGCCGACGTCCTCAAGAAGCTCAGAAGACGCGACATCAAGTCGCAGAAAATATGAATTCACCACATCGATTCGGGTCGTGGGATCATGCGGCTGCAATTCAAACCTCAACATGAAAGAACGGTGGGCCTGAGAAAATGGAGAACCTTTCTCCACGCGCCTCCCCTCCATGGCTTCATCAAAAAGCCGCACTGAGACAGTGAGCGTAAGATCTGCGTTTTGGCAAACGACGCGACGCGGAACATGCTGCTGCACAAAATCCAACAACCGCTCACTGTTTCCTGCTGCGGCCACAATGGCACGAGAGTCCATGTTGAACGAACTTAAGTAATATGCTGCCAACGGGAATGGTGCGATGTGCCTCAGGACAAACATTTCCCTTCGGAGCCCGAGTTCCCCCGCTGATGCCACTCCGGTAGCGCACGTGTCTTCTTCCGTGTTGTCGTGAGATCTCCATACCTTTTCCGCTTCTCCATCTTTCGTGGGGTCCTTCTCTACAAAAAGCGCATCATCAAGAAAGTCCGTTTCGTTGAGTTCAGATGCCACCATTTCTGCCTCGTTCAGTATCGTTTGGGTTGACTCACTAAGCACTTTTTCCAGCCTCGTTTTAAGCCACGCCAGCTCGCGCATGTGAATGAACCGCTGCGCAACGGGGGGTAAAGGACGCGATGTTGACGGAGTGTCGCAAACGTGTGAATATGACAGTAACGCACGGTGGAGATCATCACAGCAGGCCCGAACAACGTGGGAGGGGTCCACTCGGTGCTGCCGCAGTAAACCGGAGCCGCAGACTTCACCAGAACTCGTGACTGTGCGTGAGGCGGCTTCCACGAGCGGGTAGGAGAGAATAAAGCGGATATCCTGCAGGTGATGGGGGAGACGTTGAGCGGCATGAATTCGCCTCAACAGCGATCTGTAAAGAGGAAGGAGGCTCATGTCTGGTTGCATCATGTGGCGTGTTACTTCTTTGCTTGAGAAGCTCCTTCAGAGCATCACCACAACCCTGAACGGAAAAAGCCACCCCCTCCAAGAGAAAAACAAAGAAGAAAAGAAGGCAACAACAACCACAACAAAAAGAGTCTGCTGGTAAGCGCAAGGCAGCAGCCATCTCCGCTTTTAAAGCAAGAGGGAGGGGAGGGGACGGTGCAGCCACGACAATAAAATATACAAATCATTCATGGAACGTTCACTTGTTTTTTTAATCTTCTGCTAACGACAGACTTCCAACCAGTAGGGCTAAGTGGCCCTGTACTGTTTGTGCGCCACACACACACACACACCGAGAAAAAGAAAACACGCAAAGCAATGGCAAGCAACCGGCCTCTCTTTCTTTCCTCTTCTTTCCCCAGTCATTCCTTGTTGCTTTTCTTTGGGTTTCCTCCACTTGTCACGTCACCGCCTTCAAAAAGAGAGCAATCAACAGTCCAATGATGAGAACAACTAAAAACAAGACGCAAATTTTGAATCCCCCCGCTTGCTGATATTCGGCCGCTCGTTGCAACTCCGCCTTTGCCTTCTGTACACGTGCGTGTGTGATTGTCATGTTGTAATCTATGCGGTCAATCACAGCGCCCTGTTCAATGACAAGTGTATTCATGTCCTTAAACATTTCATGCAAGGACTTGATTGACGCATATATCCTATCAAATTCTTTTACCCGCTCATCCACCATATGGTGATTCAGCAGAATGGTCTCCACCTGTTCTTGTGTCATGCCCTTCTGGAGATATTGATCCATCACGGCGTCCGTTTCCAGCTGTTGTTCAATGACACGTTGATGCTCACCACCCGCCCAACGTTGGGCCACCGCCTGCTGCTTTTTCACGTCCATCATGTAACGCCTTTGTCTCTCACGATAAATCTTGCTGATATTGTTAAGCTCATTGATAAGACACATTTTTACGTTCCGAAGAATACTCAACTCCAAGTCCGTGCCGCTATCAGGGAGATCACGCATGTAGGCGGTCTCCAGATCCTTCACGACCTTCTCACACTGTTTAAACAGACTATCAATGACGTCCTGAGCCCGTTCAATCCGCACCTCCTCTTGGCCCTCATCCCGGGTTGAGCTGAACTCAATCTTGAGGTGATTTCGCCGCAGGCCCTCGAGGATCTCCATTTGTTCCTGAATCTTTTTTTCTATGGCGCGGATGTCATCCATCTTCTCCACCCAAAGCGGGGTGACATATACACTATGCAACTGCTCCTCCTCCTCAAGTAGTCGCTGCGCGTCGGGGTGCCTCGGTCGAACACTACGGTACTGTAGAAACTCGGCGGTACGATCCCGTGACGCCATTGCAATGGCACGGATGACGAGGCTCCAGCAGGGCTGCTTCCTCGGAGATTTGCCAGGCGGAAATAAAAAAAGCAAAAAAACAAAAAATAATAAAAAAAAAGAGAATGGAGAGAGAAGAGCCGTGGCAGGAATAACGGGAGACTTCAGAAAGGAAAACCAAAAAAAAGGAGTAGAATCAAAAAGGAAAAAAAAAAAAAAAAAGTTCCGTGGATCAATTTGCGGTGGTGGAAGAACAAAGCACAACAACACCCCCACCACACACAAAGACACAATTTGGCTCCATCAACTGAGGCGTGTAACGTCGCGCGGTTGTGTTTTTAACGGGGTCTTCAGCCGCTCTGGCGCCAATCTGCCGTACCCGTTCCGCCCGCGTCCGCGTGTGTGTTTTCGCGTTCCGCAACGACATTCCGGACCTCGCACGGAGAGACGGGCAGGCCTCATGCGCGGCATCCAACGCCAAATCCACCTCCCGCAACCAACCCGATGCACGCTGAAACCCAAAGCATCCACAAAACCCCTCCCCCTTCCCCCACAGCAAAAACAACAACAAAAAACGTGGGTGTGGGTGTGTGGAAAGAATACATGAGAGGCAGGAGGAAGGCAATGGGGAAGTACTTCCAACATACATGCGCAACAAAACAAAACAAAACAAAAAAATATCAACAAATAAAAAACAGACTGCTGACGGAAGCGAAATCCATTTCTTCGTAATCTTTGTGCTTCAAAATAAATTCGCCTCCCACTCTTCCTATTTTTTTGCCCATCACCCAAATGCTCGATCGCAAACAACCAAAAAAAAAAACAAAAAAACTTTCGCACAAACTCAAAAAAAAAAAAAACCCCTCCAACATGATGCATTGATTGGCGTTTCACATGGCAGAAGCCGCAGACCAAAAGGGAAACGAAAAAAAAAAGGAGGAAGAAGAAGAAAAAAGAAGAAGCGGGACGAGTAAAGAACTCTTCTCCAAACCATTCAGTTATATTCCTTTTTAATCAGCTTTGCGATTGTCTGTAACTGAATGATGGATGTCCCCTCGTAGATGGCGCCAATCTTGGCGTCACGATAGAGACGTTCAAGACTGAAATCCCTCGTGAAGCCAATGCCACCAGCCCACTCAATTGCCTTGCTAGCCGTTTGTTCAGCCACCTGAGAGCCAAATAGCTTTGCCATCGCAGCCTCCTTCACAAAAGACTCACCCATTAACTTCTTTCTTGCCGCGTTGTACACCATAAGACGCGCTGCGTAGATGTTGGTGGCACACTGCGCGTACTGCATCTGCAGCGCCTGAAAATCTCCAACTGGTGTGTTGAATTGCTTTCGCTGGAACAGGTATGGCATGACAATATCCATTGCCCCTTGAGCGATGCCAACCATCTGCGCCCCGATTCCAATACGACCCTCATTAAGTGTTGCAATGGCAATCTGGTATCCCTTACCAACCTCTCCAATTACATTCTCTTCGGGAACCTCGCAGTTCTCAAAGTTTATCTCAACCGTCGAACTGGCGCGAAGGCCCAACTTGTCCAAGGGTCGGCCAACATGTATGCCCGATGATTTTCTCTTGTCCACCACAAAACAGGTAATCCCCTTGTATCCCTTTGAAGGGTCCACGTTTGCCATGACAAGAAAGATGTCTGCATAACCACCGTTGGTAATAAATATCTTTGATCCATTGATCACCCATCGATCACCCTTCTTCTCGGCACGGGTCCTGAGAGCAAAGGCGTCACTTCCACTCTCCGCCTCGGTGAGACAAAAGCACCCTACACATGATGATGCCAAATCCGGAAGAAATTTCGCGTTTTGCTCACTGTTCGCAAATCGAAGAAAAATATTGTTCACAAGGGTATTGTGTACATCCACAAGTACTGACACCGATGGATCAACACGCGAAATTTCTTCAATAGCCAAAATGCTTGAAAAAAAAGACATATCCCCACCTCCGTGCTCCGCGGGGATCTCGATGCTCATAAGTCCTGCCTCAAACAGTTCCTTAATGACCTCCTTCTCCATGGCACTTGCCTCGTCCATCCTACGAGCCCGTGGTTTTAGAACTCGGTCCGTAAACTGACGCACGGAATCCAAAAGCATCTTCTCACTCTCCGAGAGAAGAGTCACAGGAGTCGGAGTTTGTAGCGCGGCACATCGTGCAATACCGCAGTACCTAAGTCCCAAAGCAGAGGTGAAACGAAACATATTCAACAGGAACCAACAAATAAATAAAATAAATACTCACTTCTTCCCTTTCCCTTTCCTTCTCTCTCTCTCTCTCCCTCTCTTTTTCTTTCTAAAGATAAATATTGATGTGTATGGGAGTATATATTCTGCCTTTTCCCTAAGGGAGAAAGGGAAAGTAAATGGGGAAAACCAACAATAACAACAACAAAAAGGCTCAAGGAATGCCATTTCCCCTTCCCTCCCACCACCACCACTACCACCAGAAACAACAAAAGACTCATCATTGCCAACCTCGATGTACTCTCGTTTTTCTCCGGCAGGCCAGAGCACATGGAGCAATTACACCACCAGAAGTCCAACGGCGCACGAAAAGGTTTAACGCACAAAGCAAAACAACCAAAAAAAAAAATGTTACGGTGACGGACCCCCCTTTTTTCTCTTATAAAAAAAAAAAAAAAACGCGCAAGGCAGAGAGACACAAAGAGAAAGGAGAGAAAGAGGGGGAGGGCAACGTCAATACATATCGAACAGTAAAAGAGAAAGTAAAAGTAAATAAATATTTAATTTACTTTTATAATAATAATAATAATAATAATAATAATAATAATAATAATATACATATATATGTGCATGTATATATACATACAACTACGTGACTAATAATACGTGTATAGATAAATTAGATCTGAAAATCTACACGAACGTCAAAGTGGTCATCCCCGGGATCACAACAAAAAGATCACAGAATTCACACGCACCGAAGTAAATAACGAGAAACACACACACACACACAAAAAAAAAAAAAAACAAAAAAAAAAAAACCAACAACCGAAAAAAAAACAAACAAACAATAGGCTTCATTGCAGGTAAATCTATATCCCATTTTCAACCAAATAAGGTGTGGGAACATTCATTGCCCGGTGCTCACCCAGGATGTACCCCCTCTATCCAAGAGGCCCTACCGGCTCCATGGCGTTTGTGGGAGTAAAGCACAATCATCACAACAAGGGTCAAAAAGGCCCCATTCACAATAAAGGGGAGACCGCTCAGGACATGCGTGCGTGGTTGATTCTCAAAGGACCACGACAACAGTCTTCCAAGAAAAAGAGATGCAAAAACTTCTAATATATTCTGCAGGGTTCCCACGCATCCTAGCGCCAAACCAGCAACGCCGTTTTCCGAAGCAATCGCGGTGATCTTTGCGTTACATATGGTAGATGCAATTGTCATCATTGAGGTCAAAATGGAGATCAGGTACATTTGAGCACCTGTCATCGCTAGGGCGTAGCCCATAGCTACTATAGGAACCACAGCCAAAAGAACAAAAAGCACAGGTAATACAATATCGCTCGAGATCAGAAACCTGACGCCAATAAGTTGAAAGATCACAGTGAGAAGCGCAGAAAAACCTGCCAGCACACTCATCTCCGGTAATCCCCAACCAAGGCGAAAGTCCACGAAAAGCACAAGCATCATGTGTGTGTTAACGTTACCAACACGAAGGAGGGCCATAGCACAAATAAGATTCCTCAACAATGCATCACTGGATATAATACGTATGCTATTCATTACACCACCAGCGGAGTGAAACAAATTCGTGCCCTCTGTGTTAACAAATGCCGTGGGAGAATTTAATCGAAATTTGCTCGGGGGTTTTAGTGCCAAAGTAAAAATAACGCCCACAGCCGCAAGAGAAGACCCAAAAGTCAAAGCAGCAACACGTGAATAGTACCGACTAATCAACCCACACAAAAGTGAGGAAGTGAGCATCGACGTTCCAAAAGTCGCCCCAACATACCCAAAAGATTCCAACAATGCGTTACCGCTCAGGTAGTCTGACAGAAATGCATGCATTATTGTCGACGGAATAGAAATAGCTGCTATTCGAGCCACCCACAGCATATAAATTGAACCAGTGATATCGGCAAACACAACCAAAATCGTCGTGAAGAAAAAGAAAATGACCCACGGTGTCAAAAACTCAAGACGGCCAATACGATCCGAGAAGTGGCCGGTGAGAGCACAAAAAATCATTCCACTCACTGCCGTCGTGGCAGAAAAGAGACCCTGCCAAGTCGGTGCCACATCTTTTCCCACAATATCCTTCAGAACGAGAGGTGTAGCAACTTGCAACACGGCCCAAGAACCGATAATAAACCCCCAAATACTGCACAGTCTTAACAGGAGGACGCGGCTCTCACGGGAACAGTTATCCATCTCTGTGTGGTACCTAAAAAAATTAATCACAAAAGATGCTCTAAAAAAAAAAAAAAAAGGAAAAAAGAGGACTGAAACGAAACGTGGCTGCACACTCATCACACAGCCGCCATCAGCGGGTGTTCGTCCCCCTCCCACCACACGCACACACAGACATCCAGTGTTCGGTTAAAAATGTGTGCGTCCGCTGGGAAAAATCCAAAACACACGGACAAAAAAAAGAAGAAAAAAAAGTTATCCCCAGAGAGAGAGAGAGAGAGAGAGAGAGAGAGAGAGAGAGAGTACTAAAGATTATAAAGTGGACGGCGAAGAACAAACAAACAACCCCCCCCCAAAAAAAAAAAATTTAAATAAATAAATCGTTTTGATGTTCTGTGCGCTGGCACAGCCGAAGTAAAGATTTGCTAAACTAAAAAACGTTCAGCTACAATTGTTTGATAAAAAAAAAAGAGAAAAAAACGTGAACAAAATTTGCGTCTGGATGAGGCCTTGTCATTTCTTCCCACAAGAGACAAGACTACAACGAGGGGCGATCAAAATTTGGTTCAATGCGCCCTCCCCAACGGCTCCCAATTCAGATGAGATCCGCCCAACGCTCGTACACAAATGGATTCATACATCAGTCTACGAAAAACCGAGCTTGTTGTGGACGCAAAAAACAGCATTCTTCATTTATGTCCCCCCGCATCTGCCGGGCTTCCTCCCCCCTCGTGGAGGAAAGTAACAGGGGATGGGTGGGATAACAGAAGAAACAACAACAACCACAAAACCGCGCTCGCTGAAATCCACATTGCGATATCACGGAAGATAACAATCGGGTCGTGCAGAAAAAAACAAAGTGTTCAAACAAGACGCTCCTTCTTATTTATTTATTTTCACCTGTGCGCATATTATATATCCACAACTATTATATGAAGACACAAAAATGTATTTTCCTACAGGTTGCTATCGGGCCCAGTTTTGTTCGCCAAAGACACCACGAATGCGCCGTCCCCCATCACCACGGGGTAGACTTTGTTTTCCACGCCAAAACGTGCCTTAAACTTTTCACGCACGCGGCACACGACACTGTCCACGACGTTTTTCTTGAGAAGCAGAATAATGCAGCCGCCAAATCCGCCACCCATCATGCGTCCACCCGCGACTCCGGGTACTTGGTTGATGGTCTCGTGAATAAAGTCCAGCTCTGCCGTCGTAATTTTCATGAGCGTCTTCATACCCTCGTGCGCCTCGTTGAGGATGCGACCCGCCTCCCTGAACCGCTCCTCGTGTGTCAGGCCGGTGCTTGCATCTGTGAGAGCGATGAAGTCACGCGTGCGGATCTGCTCGGTGACGTTGTAGTATCCGCGCTCAAACTCGCCGCGGGTGAGTTGCTTCTGACAGGACTTAATGAAGTGGACAGCGTCGCCAGTAGTGGTGTACTTGTGTGGATCACGCACAAGTTCGGTAAAGGTGAACGGCTTTCCACCCAGGATTTGCTTCGAGATCTTCTCCTGCGCCTGTTCCTGGTCGCTCCGCACTGTGTTGTAAGTTCCAGACGTTGCCCCAAGCAGGTCGTGCTTGATCATTGAGTCGATGAGAAGGAAGCAGGCATCATCACCCGTCACTGGTGTGATGTCGCAGAGTTTGTGTGTCAGCGCCGTACAGTCAAGCACCATAAACTTATTCGAGACGGAGAAGGCGGAGGCAAACTGGTCCATGATACCAACCTGCACGCCGCAGAACTCGGTTTCAATGCGACGGCCTTGCTTCACAAGCTCAATCATTTCGTCGTGCGACTCACGTGGGAGGATGGCGTACCGACGACCCGGCGTTAGCTGAGGGTTCTTGTAGCGACCGGTAATCGTCGTGCTGAGCGCGTTAAGCAGCGCGATACCAAACGAGGCGGATGCACTCATACCAGCCCCCATCTCAAGCGTTCCGAGGATCATCATGCAGATGCCCTTCAGAGGCTCAGCCCCAAGCTTCACGCCGTGGTGCGAAAGCCGAATCGAAGTCGCGCCACGGATGAAGGTCGTCCACGCCTTATTGTGGTCCTTTTCGCCGAGGTGGCCAAGTTCAAAATACTCATCGCGAGTCGTAGAAAAGCGTAGCTTGTGATCAGTGATGTGCTTCACGCGGCCCACAAGGATGTGGCAGCCGTCCCCCACCGCCGCAGGGCAGACGTACCCGCCCATGTAGTCGACGTGCTCGCCAATAAAGTTGACGCGTCCGGGAGCAAAGGCAAATAAAATCCACTCCACATCAGAGTCATCGTGCGCAGAAAAAGCTTTCATGAAAAGCGGCTTCAGCTGGCTCAGGGTTTTGTCGAGACGCCCATCCGTGTAGCTGAGGGGATTCATGATTGATCAATAAACAGTAAAAAGTATTAAAAAATAAATTTTCTCTTCGTTTTTGTTTTTTTTTTTTGAGATGGCAAGAAGAACCAAAAAAGCAGTGAAGCGGCAAGAAAGGATGGGGTGAACGGAAGGAAACACAAACTGATCACGGAGCAGCAGACCCCAAAATGTAGTGACACCAGCAGAAAAGCCCTGTGCTACATTTACTTGTACTGGTACAAAGGGCATGTGTGTTTGTCTGTGTGTGAGAACTGGGTGCACACTCCACACCACAGCAATTGTCACAACCTCACATCTACGTTTCAACCGATGGCCTATGTGGGTCCAAATACGGGGAGGAAGCAGGGAATTTTACTGTAGATATAATGTATGCAAGTTGCTTTTCCCAACTATTTCGCCTCTCAGCACGCTTCTCCAACGCGGCGCGAAACACACCCATGTGAATCCAGTGAACACATATAGAGACCCATACGTGCGCCAACGAACAGAGAATACAAAAAAGATTCAAAGAAATCGTGAAAATACATATCACGGCGTTTGTTTCGGAGGCTTTAATCCAACCGTTAGCGTACAGGCTCAATTGTCCTGAAGTTGCCGGTAACAGTGCGAGAACAAAGAAAAAGTAACAGCGTCTAATTTCTCTCTCTCGCCTGCTAGAGCTAATGTGTTCGATCATTGTGCGAAGTGCTATCTGAATAATTCCTTGTGTCATAATGAATAGAAAAAATACCCCTGCGATAGTGGCGTAAAGCGCAACTGGTGGTGAGGAGTTGTACGCGAAGAGGGGGCGCCAGTATAAGTAGTACGAACAGCCATTCAGGATAGACAGCAGAGCCACGGCCACTGCGACTAAACCCATGCGGCGGGACAAACCCCTAAAGTGGATGCGAAGCTGCGCCCCTACTTGGCTCTCCGGTGTCTGTGTCTCGCGATCAAACATTTTCCCGCCTTGTAGTAAATTTGTGCAGAAGTGGAATAAAAGGAGGATAATACACCTGTGTGTGTGTGTGTGCGTGTGTGTGCAACACTCGGGGTTATTTATCAATAAGATATAAAAGTAAAAAACACGTATTTTTGCAATGGAAAGTGGATAAAAATCTACATGCCCCTCGATTCTCGTTCCCTTGTTTTTTTCCCCCCTCCCTCCTCCATTCATGTTCTTGTAATATACAACGCATTTCTCCCCAATTTTATCTTTCTCTCCCTCTCTCCTCTTGCACGTAAAGGTTTCAGGCAGTATACGTAACGGGCATCTCACACATCAACGGTAACTCGCGGCCGACGTAGTCGAGCCCTTTCCTCAATGAATTCAGCACTTCCAACGTGCTATCCAGTTCTACGCGCCGTTGATGTGCTTCCTGCCGTGCCTGCTGTAGCTGCTGCTCCATTTCTGACCTCTCCAATGACAACTCGTCAAACTCCTTATGAAGAAGTTGGTGCCGCCGATCGAGATCGCTGTATTGTTCCCGACTGACGGAGTCCAATGGACAAACGGCCGTCATTACGGTGCTGTTTAATCTATGCTTGAGCTCCTGACATTCCATGCGCCAGCGCTCTGTCTCTATCTTCGCCTCGTGGTGACGCTGCTTTAAGGAGGCGTTCTCTTCCGATACCTGCTGGAGCAGACTCTCCTGATCCCTGAGAATCGTGTCCATCGCGCGACGGAGTTCCGTCTCTCGTTGTTTCATTTCATTCTCAAGGCGTTGCATCTCGTCCTGATGTTCGAAAAAGTGATGGTGAATTCTTTGCTGATGCGCCCGTTCATGCCAAATCAGTTTCTGCTCCATTTTTACCATCGCATCACGCAGAGCAGACACCTCTCGCTCGTGCTGACTAGTCTTTACCTGTAGAAGAAGTTGCGACTCCTGTGATTGCTTCTCCAACTGTATGCGTTCTGCAAACGACATGCTTGGGGACGCAGTTCCCTTCGGCCAATCCGCCTCAAAGTGGCGTTGCCTGTCAACATCAAAGAAGAACTCTTTTGGTTCTACCGTCTCAGCATCCCTCGGTGTCTGCAACAAGTGCTTGTGCGACTCTCCGTCTGCTCGCTCGCACAATTTCAAGGGCTCGCATGTCGTCAAAGCACAAAAAGCCAAACGTGCGACATACTCATCGACAAAGAAGGCATACTGACCAAAACATCCTCGTGCAATGCTAAGAAGTAATTCAAGAAAGCGTTCGGAAGTAATGGTACCAAAAATGTGACTGTAGAGTGCCAACCAGCGGCTCAAATTTCCACCTTCTTTTAGTTCACAGAGGCTTAAGACCAGGTAGCAGTAGGCACGTGCATACGACTGGTCTTTTGACACGACGTAGTAGTGCCGTGTGCGTGTTAATTCCGGATCGTCAGGGGTGACATCATCAAGCATGAACTGGAATAGATGCCCATACTCCGAAATGCTCTCAATCCGCCTCATAAACTCCATGGGATCCTGCATCCTTTGCCACCTGTTAAAAAAAAAATAGACATATAACAATTCGCGGAAAACGTGGGAGAAAAAGAAAAAAAAAATAGGTATAGAAGAGGTGGAGACAAAACATATCAAACTAAAAAAAAAAAAAAAAAAAAAAAGAGGTTAAGCTGAGACACAAAATCACATTGTCTTCCTCGCTATTCAAAAATATCTGTCGAAAGGGGGGAAACATAATAAAGTAGTCTTCGTAGTATTGTTAGTGCTGGAAACAAATGACTGTCGCCTCATTCATCCGCACGTTCGTTATTCGCCACGCCAACATCAATAACAACAGGAGCGCTAGCCTCCCTATGCGCCTTTTCAGGCGGCCGCAGCATCGCAATAGGGGATCCATAGCGGGCCCGCTCAAGCGCCCGGACCTCCTTCGTAAGATCCGGCTCGGCGGGTGCTGGATTATCCGCGAGGGCTCGAACTTCTCCGGTGGAGGCGTACTGCGATAGGCGTACACCCAGGTGCCGACCACCATTCTTCTCATAGTAGGCCTCACGGCTGCCAAGAAAAGTCCAAGGCAGCGGGTGCATATTAACGTCCACAATATCGGGAAAATATGGCACTGTGTACGGTTTCATGAGAAATGCAAGCGGTCGGTCGGCTTCATATCGGCCCTTGTTCGAAGCCCTACGCACACCCACGTTGGGACGACGAAAAAGCATGTCCGCTCGGGGGCAGACAAAGTGAGCCTGAGTAAGGTATGGATTCTGCGGATCCTCGGGGCATCGCATAATGTTTGACTTTGGATGTTTTGTTGGTATCACGTTCGTTGGCCACACAAGTGGATTGCGCCACGGACTTGTCTGTTTTACGTAACTCATCAGGGCATTGTTTGTCAACTTCTTGCAGAGAGAAGCAAAGGCCACTTCTCGATCAGGATCAAGTAGAGCGTTGGAACAGCCTGATGAATGCATCTCCACCATTGATGTTGACTCTTTCTCGCTGCGTTCACTTCTGTTATTGTTGTTGTTGTTGTAGCCATTTTTAATGCTGGACGCCACAGAGATTTTGTGCTCCTCCACTTTGCCTTCTGAAGCAATTGTTCTCTCCGTGCTTTCCACCGCATCTTCTCTCTCTGTTACTCCTCCTGCGGCCCGCTCCTGCCGTAGTTCAGCTTCCCACGCTATCAGGTCTTCCTGAAGCTGCGTAGGCGGCAAGTCCAACTGACGTACTGTGCCGAGTTCGCGTTGTGACAGCAGACGTTCCGACAGTCTTTTTGCTTCTGTCAGCGTCAGGCGTTCGGTTGGGACGGCGTGCATGCAGTTCATCACCATGTCAAAACGCAATGCATCGATACCACCCATGTGGTACGCACTGGTGACAAGTACGGGGTGAGTGATGTCATGAAAAAGTAATTCCCTTCGGATATCCTCTAGACGAAACGCGTCATTCGATTTTGTCGTGTCGAGCTGATCGCCCTTTGTCAGAACAATTGTAAAGTTCGGCACCTCCTTTGAAAGAAATCTTAGAATGTCAATGTCTTGGATGTATACACCGTGCTTATAGTGCACATCCATACAGTAATATAGCATTTTCAAACTTGGGCGGTACTGCACAAAGTTGCGAAGCAGGACGGCATGCTGCAACACAGTTGACCACGGAACGGATGTACCGCCAAACCCTGGCAGATCCACCACATTGAACACACCGCCCCCAACGTTAAAGAAGTTCATTGCATCACGACGTAACTTGACGTTTGAGCGCCCAACCTCGCGTGAAGCCCGAAAAAGGGAACGAAGCAGTGATGTTTTGCCGACATTCCCACGCCCCGCGAGTGCAACCTCAGGCATGGCAGCGTTGCCATCAGGCACAAACGAGATGTTTGTTGCGCAGCAGACATGTTTGTGTCCTCGGCTAAATATTTCATTGGCAAGTTGAGCCATGATGACGTCTCGGCCACTCAAAGTGGGGTTGTTCATGGATGCCTTTTGGGATTCCTCGTGTGCAGCGATCATCCTTGCCCGCTCACGTCGTCTTTTTTTCATCCGGTCCATCCACATTTGACGTTGCACTTTCTTTGGCCTTCGTATGTTTTTTGTCGTTAACTGCCGTGTGACACATGCCTCGGTGAGCGAAAGCGCCGAGGACGTGCCCGTTTCCCGCTGCAAGAGGCGCAGCGTCCACCACATTTTAGGGAAACCACGCAAGCTGGTGAGAGGGGCAGAAAAAGATACATGAAAAAAAAAAAAGAGAAAACAATTCGCAGTGGGAATCCATGCACGTGTGCTTGAATATATTTGACGCTTATATGTGTGAGAGCAACGGGCGAGCGTGCGGGCAGAACTCCACTCCCCCACACCCACTGAGAAACAGAGCGGAAGGGGAATATTGACAATTCAGTCACATCGCGTTTCATACATCATCGGAATTTCATTATTTACATTGCAATTCCTACAACATGATACAATTTATCAAAGAGCACCAGAGAAGATGTAGTTGCGATCATCCCAGCGGCGCAATCCATTGCTGTAGCGCAGGTGAAACGGATCAGGAGACTTCCCCGGGGTGTTTTTCCATGGGTCAAATTGCTCCATCCATGTCATAAGGGCAGTGTCATCAACAAACGCGGAGAAGGAAGAAAGTACCACATCGCCTCGTTCGTCAACGACACCTTCTGCCGCAAGTGACGCCAAAAATGCCTGGAAGAGAACCAACCAGCAATACAGTTCAATACGCTGCACAATGGCAAGTATGCCATCCACCAACAGGCGGGGATCCGTCTCCCGCTCTGCACTCTTCATGAGCGCAGGAATTTCATTCAAGAAAATCATGCCACCCGGAGAATTTTCATGCATAATTTTATGCACCACATACACCACCTCCGGGACGGAGACATCGCTTTGCTTCAGGAGCCCACTCACGCACTCGTAGAATCCATCCATGAACGCGAGGCATGAGGCCGTTTCGTCCGACAGCAGGGAGAAAGAAGGCGAAGCCGCATGATCATGTGAAGAAGCGCCAAACGTCGAAGATTCAATGGCTTCCTCTGAATTCCTCCCCTTTGACTGCCTGGCATATTTTAGCAGACAGACAGCGTTAAAGAGCATCACCTGAAATGGATCGCCCATCGAAATGACGATGGAATACCCTTCACACATTTGAGAGTAACATTTGGAGGCAAACTGCTCAAACACCAACACCCACGCCCGGCCGCAGACAGGTGTAATCCAGGGTCTTTCATGCACAAAATCCGCTCCCTTAAGCACACGCTGGGCCAGCCTGCGCGCCATAACATCCACAGTCTCTGCCTCAATTAAAGAATTGGGGTTTGTCGGGGCTTCACGGCGGGGCCTACTGGTAACTTCTGGAGAGACCAGAAAGTTTCTTTTGGATAGAGCATATTTGGAGGTTTCCCATGAGGCCTGAAGCTTCTCAGAGGAGAAAAAATTTTTCTTGACGGCTTCTAGTGTTTTGCACCACGACCCACGTTGCCGCGAGCGAAAGCGTCGATTTGATCGACTTATGGAGCTCGATACACCAGCCAAGTAAATACTTTCATGCAAGAAAGATTCATCTAGCTTTCGTATATCACTTTGTTGGGCCAACACGAACGGTTGTTGGCTAGCATGAGCCATGGGGATCCCGTATGGACCTGCCAGATTCACTGTTGAGTACAGCTTTAAATTTCCCAAGGGGTGAAGTTTTCTCTCTCGGTTAATCAGGCGCGCCAGATGGAAGTCTTCCCCCCGAAGTGAGAGTCCAAAAGTGGAAAAACACGATACCTCATCCAATACGGGTGGATCTTCACGTGTCATGGCCTCTACAGGAGACTTTCCCTCAAAATTGGTTGTGGAGAGACCATCAATTACTCCACTGTAGCCGCATCGGGAACGTTCCGCACGTGAATTTTCCACCGCCGCGTTGTCAAATAAGGTTTGCGGAAGAACCGGAGACTCCTTTGTCGCCTCCTCAATGGGGACGACATAATCGTCAAACCGAGGTCGACCATGCACTTCCTGCAGCTCGTGCCGCGGAACCAGCACCAACGCCTCCCCGTTGAGGTAAACGGCAGGATAAGGCGGAAGGCTCCACCATGCAACTTTACCTTCTTGAGAGGTGAGGGATACTTCACGTAAGGTCATTTCCCATACGACCTCTGTAGGGAAGGCCGGCGTTGCGTGCACACCCTGGCAAGTCCACTCACTAGCAAATCCTCCCAACGCCATCGAGAGGACCGGCAGGCTCATCTCTTCTGAACTTTGATCATCTTGAGAGGGCAATTCCTGTTTTTCAGATTGGCATTGGGATGAAAACTCAAAAGCGCTTCCTCTTCTAGAAGCCCCCGTGAGTAATACGCGTTCTGTTTCCATCACTTTTCTCTCACAGAGAATAGGGAGCAGAGGTGCATCCCCGCCCAAGACTCGAAGAGCCATGCGGGAAAAGAGATGTGGTGCCGATAGCCAACCAAATACTTCCCTGTGGAAGCGGTACATGTACTCGGGGAACGTCGCCACAACCGCAGGTAACCTTTCACGGTAATATAATTCCAAAAAGGCAATGTGCATCAGATTTAGCACCAATGATTTGTAACAGTCGTACGCATGTCTTTGCAGCACCGAGAGACCGCTGCAGTCCTGCTGGATAGAAGTGGCATAGTCAATAGTATTGCACCTGCCAAGAAGCTCGCATTCCATAAGACGTCGGAGGGCATTGAAGTGTGGAATGGGTTTTGTTTGTCGTTTTAATGGCAAAATGACCGTCTCCTCTTCCCACGATTCGGTCTCACTATCCACATCATCTTCCTCTTGTTTTTTGAGCACCCTGCGTAATGGCTTCAGAATAGTGACACATCGCGGCGAAGGTGGGCATGAGACTACATAATTTCCAAATAGCTCCCCATGTGACACGCTGAGACGCTCCAAACACCGCTGAAGAAGTACTGGTAGCGAGGTTGGTATATTCTCCACCCAGCATGCCGTATCGGGAACCATCTCTCGTTGTGAACGCAATTTGACCATTGTTATTCTACATCGGTAGCCTCGGTAAAGTGCCTGAATACGTGTTGCCGCCTGAGACTGCAGCCGCTGCGATACGCGAAGGAACGTGGCATCTTCATTTTCACGCCTCTGGTTGCGTGACATACAGAGTGCATTGGGTTGCTTTCTCCTCTTTCTGCCCGGTGAACTCTTTGCCCTTGAAGAAATTGCTTGATTGGGTGCTTTACCTTGCGGGGACAATGCGTTTAACTTTGCTCGCTCTTGATCCCTTTTGTCCCGCCGCTGCAACACCTCTGTCCAGTACTGTGTAATGTAGCTATAGTTCAGCTGCTGAACACGTGCCTTATTCCTCTCCAGCGTGGCCGCAATCTTGCGGCGCTGCAGTTGTTCATATAAGGGTAATATGGCCGCGATGATTCTCGAAAAGGTCATGTTAGACATCCTTGGGTTAAACGACGCAAGAAGAGCAGAGGGAACCTCTGCAGGAGCGGTGGTCCGTACATTCCAGTAGTGCTTCCGCACGCCAAAGGCTTTATCAATAATATCAAACACCTCCAAAAAGTTACTCTGGACCTCTGGTAACTGAACGATGCAGAATCGTGAGAGGGGAGTGGCTAAATCGGCCAACTCCTCCTGCAGGGTCTTGACGTCCAAAAGAAGCGCCTTTTGAAGAAGAGATGTCATTTTTTTAGAGGATCCCACACGCTCATCGTCACCTTCACCGAGCAATATGTCATCTGTTGCCCCACGGCGGCGCTGAAGAAGAAGTTTTTCCGTGATATCCGTAAAGTACGGCACGCCCTTCACAAAGAAAAGATCCGTTGGTGGGTTGGGCGGCTCAACAAATATGATAACCCTCGCGTTGGAAGGTGTGAGTGTCTCAAGGTGTCGCAGCGCTGCATCAAGCTCGAAGGCGGTGGGTACAGTGAGTTGAAGCAACGGCAGACCAGGGACTTGACACAAATCTGCCCCCTTTTTGCGCGTGCATGCCTTTTTCAGTGTGCAACGGATGGCGTTTCCCACCAGGCACTCGTGTTGTTCAACTTCGTGGCTGTCACTCTTTTCCAACAGACGATCGGCAAGGAGCCGAATAGGGTCCTTCGGCCGCTTCTGAAGAATCTCGTCCAGGGAACGCGTCACCACCTCCTTAAATGCCCCCTCCAGGTCTGGCTGGGCGTTGCGCACATCCACGCCATCGCCACTTGCCGTCTCGTCAGACTGCCGTGGAGACTCCTCCTGTTGACTCACAACCGTCATTTCCTTCTATCTCTCGTCCCTCCCTGCAATTACGTGTAGTGCCTTAAAGATGCTGGGGTTTGAACAGCACTCACCCACAGAGGCAGCTACTGGACAAGGCGCAAATGCCGTCGTTTACCCCCCCCAAATGTTTTTTTTTTTTTCTTTAAACGCTTCAACCAGCCAAAGCAGCAAGGAAGAGACAAGTGTGTGTGTGTGTAGAAGAAGCAGAAGAACAAAAGGGTCTTCTCAAGAGAGCAGAAGTAGAGGCAGGAGAAAAATAACAACATCAACAAGATGGAAGCCGAACAGCAGTCGCCTCAGTTTGTTCTTCTGGAAACATAATCGGTGGCGCACCCAATGGGTCCTCTCGTTTCCTACGGACGATGAAACCTGCTGGGACCAAGAAGACTCCCTGGAAGAACCACAAATAAATAAATATATATATATATATATATATATATATATAAGAAAAAGCAGGCAGATTTCGTTATGCTCCTCAGGAAAACAGCGCGTTAACGCAGCGACACAATTTCATCCTTTCCTCAAACGCCGAAAGAAGGCTGTTATGGGGCGACTGCACACGTGTACTACGCAGTTCCACCACCATACTTTCATTCACATGCATCTCACTAAGAGCATCCTTGCGACCCAACGAAGCGACGTCGTACGCGATGACTTCATCCATGCGATGATAAATCACCAACTTCTTGTTCTTCGCTGCTGCTTTAAAATCCGCAACCACATCAAGATCCCCAATCGTGTTTCGAATCAAAAGCCTTGTCAGGGCTGGGCAAAGGGGTGAAAACTTAACGGCCGCATCGGAGAGACGTGAAAAGGTTCGATCCAAGACAAGGGGGCACTCCATACATTCACGCCGCGCCACGGCTGCCGCAATACCTCCCCCAATGCTATGTCCCCAAAGCAAAAGCTTCTTGTGGGGAATCAAATACCGTGCGGAGATGTGCTGGACAACAGTGACTGCGTCGTCAATAAGGTCCCGTACCTCTGCTACATATCCACTGCTGCGCCCAACCCCCCGCGGATTGTAGAAAACCCAGTTTGCCACAACTATCTGCGTGAGGCTGGACATATCCTCCGCACTGTCTTCCATCATCTCTGCATTTCCGCCGAAGTAAATTATCCAACGATCTATATCCTCCTCTCTCTTAACCAATAAAACGTCCAAGTTAACGCCATGCTTTGACGGGACGGTGAGTGACTCCACATGTTTTCCATCCGTTTGATGCATAAATTTTGTCAAACGGCTTTCACGCAAATCCTGCGGCTCAATGCTGCTAAGAACAGTTGCTGGGAATATCAGAAACATCAGAACCCCTCCAAGCGTGGACCATCCCTGAAGAAGTGCCACCCCAATCATGCCAGAATTCGGTACACGAGGCAGCTGGGAGGTACAGAGCAACGCCATCGTTGATCCCGCCAACGGATAAAGAAGGCTACGATTTAAAATGGCATTTGAGCTGCCAAATTTCCAGTAACATACGGATGCAAGAACCAAATGTAACGTAAAAATCAGCACGTAAGTGTAGCTCATTCCCTTCCGCAGGCACAGACATGTAAATCCCCATGAAATAGCGGGAGCGTAGCAAGCCACAGCGGCTGAAAGAGTCCGCGTTGCAAATACGTGAAGAGCGGCGGACACTGCAATGACCGCCCCTGAAGAGACAATACTACCACCAAAACTGTGTTGTCCCGTTCGCATCTTTTTTTCGCCCCCTTTTTTCCCTCTCACTCAACCAAGTGCTCTTCGTTTGTTTCTCTCTCTTTCTATCAATCAATTCCCCCTTTTTCCTTCCTTCTTTCTCCTTCCTACCACCGCCACCTCACGGAAAGAAGCAGGATAGGGAAAAGGCCTTCGGCCCTCAACACCATGCACACAGAGAGTTGGGGGGTGAAAGAAGACTCAACGGAGTGTCGTGAGGCGTAAAGGCACCAAAAGCACACACGCACAGACACAAACAGGAACAAAAAACAAACAAACAAACAAAACAACAAAAACAACAACACAGATATATAGAAGACTCCCCTCCCCCAAAGCAAAGAAAAACAACAACAACATCAAAAAGAAACGTTCCTCGCTTGCTCCTTCTGCACTCACAATTATATATATATTTCTCTTCCCTCCCCTCCCCTTCCCCTGTTCAGAGCTTCATGTGTTTCCCGCGATTCATCTAAATACGTTACCGAATATAATATTAAATGTAATCATATGAGAAAATAGAGACAAAAAAAAAAAAAAAAAAGAGAAAAAAACGTGAACAAAATTTGCGTCTGGATGAGGCCTTGTCATTTCTTCCCACAAGAGACAAGACTACAACGAGGGGCGATCAAAATTTGGTTCAATGCGCCCTCCCCAACGGCTCCCAATTCAGATGAGATCCGCCCAACGCTCGTACACAAATGGATTCATACATCAGTCTACGAAAAACCGAGCTTGTTGTGGACGCAAAAAACAGCATTCTTCATTTATGTCCCCCCGCATCTGCCAGGCTTCCTCCCCCCTCGTGGAGGAAAGTAACAGGGGATGGGTGGGATAACAGAAGAAACAACAACAACCACAAAACCGCGCTCGCTGAAATCCACATTGCGATATCACGGAAGATAACAATCGGGTCGTGCAGAAAAAAATAGAGTGTTCAAACAAGACGCTCCTTCTTATTTATTTATTTTCACCTGTGCGCATATTATATATCCACAGGTTTCTGGGAAGAGTGAAAAAAGCCGTTCGTCCCCGCAAAAAGAAGCAACAAAGCCTTAGTGATAAGTGCAAGCCGAGTACAACAGAGTGCGCAACAAACATAAATCGCCAGTGACAGAGGAGGAGGAGGAGGGGGGGGGGGGGGTTGGATTAGGGTGGGATGGGTGCATTCTCGTAAAATAATAATAATAATAATAAAGAATTAAATGACTTTTTCGGGCACATCCACCGTACACACACAGAAATTTGCATTTGATCCCGGGCGAGAATTCCACAAAGGACAAAAACACAAACAAAGTAAACCCAAAACAATCAAACCAAAACAATCAAACCAAAACATAAAAAAAAAAAAAAAAAAAACAAGAACAAAAGAAGTAATATTAATAATTTATTCAACTTCACTTGTTTCATTTGCTGAATTACATTCTTATCAATGTTTGGAATGCGGGACTTGCCATTCTCCTTTTGTTGCTCCCTTCCTTCTGCTTCCCTCCTTTTTGCCATAAAAGCTACTCGCGATGCTCAGTGGTGGGAGTGTCTTCTTCGCCCGAATCATGGAGGACAGATTCCTCCACGACGATTTCTTTGGCAGAATGTATCACCATGGTGACGCCAAATGAAATAACGGCCGCAACAACAAATACGGCTGCTGCTATGAGAAACACAAACATGTGATTAAACGGTGGAGGGTGACTTCCGGATATGGACCACGCAAATATTGGCGTAGCCACAATTGGAATAACACACCGCATCGCTGCGCCACATGATTGGCTAATGCCATACATAGTCCCCAGACAAGCAGGGGGAGCAACACGGGCGGTAAAAAGCGTGATCAGGCCATACGCCCAGGCAGCAAACCACTGCCGCAAAAAGCCACATATAAATATCATGATGAATTGTCCAACAGGTGGAATATAGGCGGCAAATGGAACCAAACCCACACCAAAAGCCATGGCGTACATTGATATTTGCCAAAGAACCATTTTATCTTCGGCGACACGACAAGCAATGTGAAAAAGAAGGTTTGCCCCAACACATGGCAAACTGTTTGACAAGAGAAACAAACCCACAATACCAGAGCTGTACTCAAGTCCGCCAACGGAATTGTTGGCAATGGCCCATAATGGGAATGTTTCCCCGTATGCCATATCAGCGCCGGAAAGGAGCATGTAAAGAACCAAAACATTTCTTGTAATGGGGAGTAGAAAAGCCTCCTTGTATCCAAATGGCTCCACACCCTCGGGATCCCTCACAGCATCATGATCTTCTTCTTCTTGCATTTTTTCCCCGTCCTCCTCGTAATCCATTTCCAACTCCTCCATATCATCCATAATGGACAGTTTATAACCTCTTTCTCCGAGTTCTGTTGGCTCCAAACCCAGACGCATATCCCCATGAAATGATCTTTTCATTACCATCGGCTCTTCGACCTTCTTCGTGCTCTTATTGTCCTCCTGAAAGTCATTGAGATCTGCCATCTTCTCAAAAACAACATCAGTGGCGCCACTCAAAGTTAATTCGGGTTCCTTTGCTTCCCGAAAGCACGGAATCAAAACAGCTAACCACCGTGGCAGTGGTTGAGCTTTCGGGTTGGACTCCTTCAGAAACACAATGCACACAAACACGCCCAGGTTAATGTAAAGACAAAGCACAACTGCTGGAAGTAAGCCCGGAAAGCGAGAAAAGATGCCTTCTTTGCTAAATCCGGCCCACTGCATCATATTACTGTTTGCTGGGTCGTAGAGGACGCCACCCACCGCGGGGCCAATGAGAGTTCCAAAGCCGTACGTCAGGCTGACCAAAGTAAATCCCTTCGCCTGATTTGTTTCGTCCAAAATATCAGCAAGCACTGTCTTAGCCACAAGAACATTGCCATTAAAAAGACCATGCAAGAAGCGGAACAGAATACACATCCATACTGTTTTCCCAAGACCAAACCCAAGCATCATAAAGCCACTGCTCAGAAGACCAACAAGAAGAGGTGCGCGACGACCGTACTTGTCACTCAGGTACCCCCAATACTTCCCGCTCACAACCTGCCCAAACATAAATACACCAATCATTAGCCCAGACAGGTAACCCGATTCTTCGGCTGGTCGATTCCTAAGATGGGCGATGAGTAGTCCCACATATGGGAGGAGCATGGTGGAGCTAAAACTTTCGTTGAGTAACACCACTGCGAGGGCAAACATCTGCTTTAAAGGGAGAGGAGTCTCTACGTTTTTTGCCGCAGGGAACATCCTCAAAATATATTTGCGAAGATATGCAAAGTTTTACAATTAAGTTTGCTGCGTTTTGCAGCATAAAAATAACTCGACAGTTCACACACCACAACACTTCCACTTTCTTTTCGTTACGGCTTTTTTTCTGTATCCAGAGGACACACGCAATAAACTCCTCTCGATACCCTTTTTGATAAGAAATAAGCAGACACCGTTCCCCCTTCGCTCTCACTTTTTCTCACTGTGTCTGTGTGTCTGTGTCACTGGCACTTTATCCCTTCAAGAAAAAACAAAAACAAAAAACAAACAAAAAACACAAAAACAAGAAAAAATATTTGCGTCTGGATGAGGCCTTGTCATTTCTTCCCACAAGAGACAAGACTACAACGAGGGGCAATCAAAATTTGGTCCAATGCGCCCTCCTCAATAGTTCCCGGGCACTTTTGGACAGGAATTATCCAACACGCATATACACTCTCATAGACCACTTAGTTTACAAATCAGCTGCTACGATAATCGGGCTTTCCCCCCTCGTGGAGTGCAGTAGGACTCGTTTTATTGATAGAGGTATAAAAATGGAATGAGTCAAAAGAATTTTTTTTTATATTTATAAATATGAAAAAAACAAAACAAAAACAAACAAACAAACAAACAAACAAATAATAATAATATCAGATTATCGCTTTCCTGGGGTTCCAGCACGTACAATTCATAACCCACTGAAAAATCACCAATAAACAACTAACCACGCACGCACACACAATAAAATAATATCCACCTTAAATATTTGTTTAACGAGCTCTTATCGTCCTCCAACTTCCCCACAAACTCCCTAGTAAAAGAAAAAGAAGAAGAAAAAATAAATACATCACAAGAATTGCACTTCCATAAAATGCCGCTCGTATGACAACAGAACAAAAAACCGCGTTCACCTCCAATTCTATTACGCAGCTAACCACTCAATACAACTGGTGCAAGGTACGTCGAAAGAACATAGCTCACCAGAAGTGGTAATGTGGTCAGCCAAAAAACAAAATGATGATTAAAAGGAAAAGATTGAGCGCCTTGAAGAGACCATGCAAATAATGGAGGAAGCACCAGCATAGTCAGCAAACGCGATAAGGAGCCAAGGGACTGGGCAATTCCATTCATTGATCCCAAATGCTCCTCTGGCGAGGATCGAGCGATAAAGATATATACTAAAGCAAAATTCCATGACAGTGCAACCTCTCTGATGGCGTTCAAAACGGCAACACATGTAAATACCCATTGCCGGGGAAAAAAAATAGCACACGGTGTAGCCACGGAGACCAAGGCCCACAGTATGACGCTGGTATCCCAAATAACTCGGTGGTTTTGCACGCATCGCAATAAAGAAGTAAAATTGATATTTGCAAAGACACACACGACTGAGGTCGCACCCATTAACCAACCCACATCGGCTGAACAAAGGCCAAGACCACCCTTTTCAACTGAGGCGATCGACCAAAGTGGGATAACTTCCAAAAGGGCAAACTCTGTCGAGGCAATGCACATGTACATGATCAACACTTTTTGCGTGTTTGATGACTTTAGAGCTTCGCGGTAGCCAAAACTAGACTGTGGCTTATTTTCACAATTGTTCTTACCCTCTAATGTCAACCCCAATTTTCTTTGGCGCATCCCTGTCACCGTGGACGCACCCTCCACAGGAATAGCTCGATACGATGAACCCTCCTCTACAAACAATGCTTCGCCACAACCCCGATTCCCTTGTTGGACATCTTCCCTAACGGAGGGCCCATCCGTTTCTTCAGAAATGCCAGGATATGTGGGGCTCTCCATCTCTTGTGTGCTTTTTTCTTCAATGCTTTCCTCCACAACCACTGCGCTGGTATTGCGACGGCTAAAACAGAGAGATAGCAATGGATCCACTGTATTCTTGCTCGTTTCAGGAAGAAATAGACATGTGCTCATTAACGCCAAGAGTGAAAAGGCAGCAGTCACCAACATGGAAAGTATCGCAGGATGAACAACAAAGAAGTTTAATGCCGGATCTTCTGTCAAGAGGAAATGGCTCAACTTTGGATTCTTCACTGGGTCATACAACAGCCCACCCAATGTAGGCCCCACGATAGAGCCCACTCCCCAGAAGAGAGTGATGGCAGAGAAACCCAGGCTTTCGGTCGTCCGATCCGTTATATCCGCAATGACCGTCTTGGCAACAAGGACATTGCCATTGGCACACCCGTGAAGGAAGCGCATCAAGATGCAGAACTCAATGCTTGGACTAACTCCAAAAAAAATGGCAATAACGGCGTTGAAGAAAAGACCCAATTGGATCATGGGCTTACGCCCAAACCGATCGCTCATTCTTCCCCAGGTCTTGCCCGTGATGATTTGTCCTAGTTGAAACACTGACACAAGAATTCCAGAGAGGAAGCCGGCCTCATCGGGGGTGACGTTCCGCAGGCGGGCAACAAATAATCCGACAAAAGGCAAAATTAGCGTCGAAGAAATCGATTCACTCACCAGCACCATTGATAATGCCGCCAACCTAAAGTAAAACGAATGATTTTCATGCGTCATCATCTTCTATTATTTTTCGTGCCTATGATTGCTACTGCCAACTATGCTTTGTGCGCTTCCCGTAGCAGGAGCAAAATTTTTTTTCCCTCTATTATTTCTTCCCCTGCGTGAAGGGCACTTCTCACCCCCAACGACCCGCCCCACGCGTCGTTGGCCCTACAAATTTGCTTCGCACAACAGGAAGAGAGAGGGACGGTTCGGGCGCGTACGTGTGTCGAGAACAAAGCAGAACAAATGGGGGATAAGCTACCCCACTATGCCCGCAGCCGCAACGGGAGGGAGTGGGGTATCCAGCACGAAGTTACAAAACAACAAACACAAAAATGGGTCAATGGGGGCACACACAAACACAAACACACACTGAAACGAAAAAAAAACTGCTTGAAAATAATGAATCATTCCCCTTTTATTTTCGGCTCCGGATTCTCGTTGCCATCCTCGGCACTCCTCCGCCCCTCCAGATAATTCATCTCGCAGGCAAGCCTTTCCAAAGATGAAGAGCCGGCGATGGGAGGAGATCGCCACGTTTTGCCACTCGCGTCTGCAACAAGGAGGTGAAGCGGCCATGAAATGTCTCTCGGCATCACCGCCGCAAGTGTACCATTCCCCGGCTGCACGCATGGCTCTATCATGATGCCACGAGAGGTTTCCACGGTCGCGATGTGACACAGTGTGGCTCTTACAAGTGAAGAGGACGAAGTCGATGGAGAATTCAAACTTTCCATTTCCCCAGGACCATCCATTTGAGCTATTGCAGCATGGATGCGACGCTCCATATTTGCACGATTTCGCTTCTCTATGGAGAAAGTAATTTCTGGGTCCATGCTTGGTTTTACAATGGCAAAACGTTCCTCTTGCGTCGTCCTAGACTTCCATTCGCGGAGGTGCATGAAGGGTTCTTCAAGGCGAATTTGTGTTTCCATGGAACTGTAACAGGCAGCATATACCCTAAATGACCACGTTAATTCACATGGCAAAGGCAACAACGAGAATGACTGGAGGGAATCGAGGTGCAGATCCGCGTTAAAGACACTGTACTTTGCCACATTGCCCTCATGACTTATACTCTGCAACAACAAAAGTGTCGTCTTACGGGATGAACGTCGCCGAGCTTCACACAAGGTTATCGTTACAAAAGAAGTCATGAAACCAAATACTTCAACAGCAATAAAAGTTGGAAATAACGACACCTTCGCTTCTTTTGTGTCCCCGCAGCGTCGAAGGGAAAACGTCAGAGACAACTTCCCCTTAATGCCCTTCCCGACGCGCACAACAGAAGGCAAAAGATGAATGTAGCGCAACCGATTCACATTTCTACATGGTGGTCGCTTTTGTTGCTGTCGTTTAAATAGCAATTGAATAGACTGCGACAGTTCCGCAAGAGTTCGACGTGTTCTAAGTGAGAAAAAGGAAGAGGAAGAAGCATCCGTTTGTGGGTATTGTTCTTGGGAAGGACTCTCTTCTTTCTTCAAATCTTTTCTTCCCACGGGGCTGGCGCTAAAGTTCTCCCACACTGGCTGCAACATGGCGCGCGTCCAACAACAGCGGTGATGCTTTGCAGGGTAGTCAACGCACAACTGAGCGTCCTCCACCTGCAGCAGGAAGGGGAATCCAGTGCCTGCTGGGAGGTGCTGGGTGGCACACCAAACCACCCCAACGCCGTCTGACGGGGCTCCGCCAACACTCATGTCTCCGCATGGAAAAGCTACAAAAAAAAAAAACTCACAGGCAGAAGAAGCAAAAATAAATAAATAAATAAATATGGAGACAATAGACATAAGCGTGTAAAACATATATTTACTTATTTATTAGACATCACGGCACGGGAATCAAAGTATCATCCGTTGAAGGATAAAACTTTTATTTTTTTATTTTTATTTTTAAGATTCATCTCCCCTTCCATTCCTCTGTGATGGCCGTATGCATTTGGGCATCATTCTGCAGCACGACCCCTCTTCTCAAATAGAGACAACATTAGACATCGCCAAATTGTTGTGCAGCGTGCCGCACAATTATGCGTGCTGCTCGTCGAACTTCCTCAACGCTTGTTCCTCGCCCTGTCGAAAGGCGGAGCGTTCCGATGGCGCGCGGCAGATCCACACCGACGCTTTTCAGAGGGGTAGAGACTTCAACTTCTTGGGCTGAGGAATGGCATGCGGATCCGGCAGACATACAGACTTGGTTACCTACCGAATAAATTAGTCTCTGAGCCGATATGTATCGGGGATGCCCAGCACGATCCTCCTTGTACAGGGCGATATTAAGTGTATTCGGTAGACTATACCGGATATCACTATTCGCCACGTATCTCATTCCAACTTTCACCAACTCCTCTTCAATGACATGTAGTAACTCATCGCGTGTTGCTTGCATTCTATTTGCATTTTCAGATAAATTGTTGCATGCAATGTGAAGTGCCACTGCCATCCCAGTGATCTGCATCACATTTTCTGTGCCTGGACGAATACCACGTTCATGACCCGCACCAAAAAGAATATTCTGCAAAGGAACTCCTTCCCTCACATACAGAGCACCCACTCCCTTGGGGCCATAAAACTTGTGGGAACAAATGGACAAAAAATCCACCCGCAGTGAACTTACGTCTACCGGCACCTTTCCGATGGACTGTGCTGCATCTGTGTGAAAAAGAACTTCCGCACCACACAACTCTTTTACCAGCTGCACGAGCTCACGGATGGGATTGACTGAACCAATTTCGTTGTTTGCATGCATCACGGAAACGAGTGCTACACTTCTAGGACCCCCCGGTAACTGAAGAAGTAGTTGACGCCACTGATCGGGATTGACACACCCGGTAGTCACATCCACAGGGAACCGATGTGTCACCAGTCCACTTTCCTCTTTTTGAAGCGGATTTGAAAGTTGCAAGAATTTTACCACCTCCTCCACAGCAGGGTGCTCCACGGTAGTTGCAATGACACGAAAGCGGGTTGGGTCTCGTTCGTGGACAGCCGATGTCCCGCCAATAATGGCAAGATTGTTTGCTTCTGTTCCCCCTGACGTAAAAACAATGGACTCAGGCGTCTCGGCATGTATGGCATCCGAGATCTTTCGCCGTGCCTCCTCCAGGGCAAACTTTGCCGCCAAACCATACGGGTGGGATGAACTCGGGTTACCCCACGAACTACGCACGCTTACCATCGCTTCCCACGCCTCGTCACACAACGGTGTGGTGGCATTGTAGTCGAGATATATGGGCAAGGGGTCGGTTGATGGCAGTGGCCGCGGCTTCCCCTGCCGGAGCGGAAGTCCTTCAACATTACACATGACTTCCAAAGTACACTACTTCTTATCGAATTACTCACGTATATGTCTGCGTACACGCCCGT
>NW_001849577.1:507199-515163 GCF_000209065.1 Trypanosoma cruzi | reverse complement strand
CTTTCGCCTCATCTGCTTGCGACTAGCCTGCTTCTTTGATTTCCGTTGCGGGGCCTCCAGAACAAGATTTCCCACCAACCGCACAAGCCGCTTCTTCATTTCGGCATCCTCCTCGCCATGGGTGAGGCGGTGCATCTCAAGGTCGGTCTCAAGCTCCAGCCGCTCCTTCTTTAGCCTCTCACTCTCCTCAATATCCCTTTGTGCCCGCTCCACCTTTCGCTTCAGCACGGTTTTGCGATGGGCCCGCTTCTTGGCCGTCTGCTTGAGTTTGCGCACCAATTTCGTCATGATTCTCACCACGGCGGCTGCGGCCCCACGTCTCACCCACTCCCTCTTGAGGAGGAACGGAAAAATGCATGGTTCATTCGCACAAAAAAAAAAAAAAAAAATAAAGAGGGGAAAAAAAAACATCAGATATGAAGATGGTGGGTAAAATGCAAGCGTGGAACAAACACTTTTTATATGAAGACACAAAAAACAGTAGAAAACAAAAAAAAAAAAAACAAAAAAAAAAACAACAACAACAACAAAAAAACGAAGAGCAGCGGGGACACCCACACCAAGAAAACGTTGCCATTCAACACAGCTGCCATGGCAGAGCAACAAAAACGACACACACCGCACACTTTCCAGATAAAGTTTTAACAGACATCATGAGGGACCTAATATATCGGCCCGCTTTCGCTTCAGCCAGGTGTTAAACAAATATGCCGAAGGATTGACTAGGGGTTGTTGTTGCCGCATTGTACCAGTAGCTGCATCATCTCCAAGATTACTCGCATTCATGAATCCCGCCGACTGCGGCATATGCGGAAAGCGCAGTAAATCCTCTGCGGACACAAAGTTCATCGGCTGCAAACTTCGGGCAAAAGCGTCTGCAGAGCTCTTGAATGCCGTCGCCTTAAAGTCCGGTGTCTCCAATTGAGTACGATGGGTGTGCATGAGATTTTCCTTCTGCAGCTGGAAAATGTAGGCAATGAACTGTCGTAGGTTCTGCGTATCGTCATCCGAAACCGTTAAGGACTGCGTAAAGTTAGAAAGAAAACTCGCTGCAAAGTCGGGAATCGCCATACACGTGGCCTTAAAAGTGCGTAGCAGATCATCGTGCAATCGAATAAATCTCTCATGCTTTAGGTTCTGGCAGGCCAACTCGTCTAATGCGTAGCATGCCTCGTTCCGCTTATCAACTTCTGTCCATCCATCCGCCGTGTTTGCCCCGGCAAGCTTGCGATACTTACGTATGAGACTTAGCACCACACGTTGTGAATCTACTGTGGCAGGTAGAACAACAGAGTCAAAAATAGGCTTGAGTGGCGCCGTGCTTCGCGCATTTCCCTGTGGGTTGTGAACGGAAGGCACTTGACCAAGCCCTTGCTGTCTCAAGGGAGTTGGCATGTAGCGGTATTCGTCTGACGATGACATACGGGCAATGTGCTCTGGCAAGCACCATGCGTAGTGTGAGACGCGAGACTTCTCTGAAAGAGGTGCCTGGGCGGCAAAAAATTCTCTTTTAATCGCTGCTATAGCTTCCATGCATCGATTTTTCTTAAGCGTTGAGTGGGCGTATTGTGGCAAAACAATAGCGTCGTCGTTCATTTTTTCATTCAATTCTTGATTTGACTTGTTGGCTGCTTTCACCGCGTCAAGGATGGCTGCTATTCTTTTCTGTCTTTTTTGCGCGCTGGCCACCCCGCTTCCCACAATGAGCGGGTGTGCTAATAACTGGCGAACCGTTGACCGTACCAGCGGATCCTTCCGAAGGCAGCAGGCGATGAAGTCACGTAGACGCTCCGAAGAGATTTTCATGGGCAGAACACTCTTGCGTGAGGACTCCAACGTTCGCTGAGCCGAGCACGATGAGGCACTGACCTCCTTGATATATTCAGACAAGGCCGTTTTTCGAATGTTCGGCAGTGCCATTTCAAGCGCGGAGACGCCAAGCGACCACACATCCGATGGGAAGCTGTGGGACGTCACGTGCCCAGAGCGACAGTCCATCATACCGCTGTCAAGAACTTCGGGTGCAATCCAGCCAATGGTACCAATGACAGTGTAGCGTCCGGCTTGTTGGCTCACATCGGCACAGGTTCCAAAGTCACATAACTTCACAGAAGCGGTCTTACAATCCATAAGCATATTCAGTGGTTTAATGTCGCGATGAACCAAACGGCATTCCTCATGGATGTAAAGCAGTGCTTGAAGAACATCGTACAGTACAGCAGCAATATCCACCTCCGACATTACATTTGAAAGTTGTCCCTCCGCAGTCATCTTGAGCACCTTTGCAACAGACGCCCCCTCTACAAGCTCCTCCACTATACATAAGGAGGGCGCCGCGGAAAAGCTTGGGGACGCCTTCATTCCTTCATTCCCCTTAGAATTTGTTGATGCCGGTGACGGTGCCACAGGAGTCACACCAGAGTTTGTAAATGCGGTAAAATACGAGACAATGTTCGGGTGTTGAAGATTACTGAGGTACGACACTTCCTTCAGCACAACTGTAATGTCGTCTGCCACCTCTGTGAAGACTGTCTCCTTCACCGCGACGGCCTGTGCATGGTTGCGCCACATCTCCTCCTCGTCTCCGTACTCCTTCGGCAGCCTAAATGCCTTGAAGACTGTGCCATACGCACCCATACCAATGACGGAAAAGGGGCGTATGAGGTGACCCGTGCCGTCGTCCATCTTCGCAGGGTCAATCTCACCAGCCCAGAACTGCACAGGAAATAGACGCGGGGAAAAACCCCTCACTTCGCCAAGCAACAGGAATGTACAAACAAACAGATCAATCCCAATAAGAAAAACAAATCTCAATATTTTATTCCACACTCGCTTTTCTACCACCTAAAACGCAACAAAAAGAAAGAATAAAGAAAAAAAAATGATTGCATTTTAACGTTTAAACTAGCATTCAAAGTTCTTGCTTCGCATACACACATAAAAACGTGTAATGAATGCTTTTTTGCATGTTTGTGGGTTTGATTGGGAGAAAGGCAATAAGGGGGAAAGGATAAGGACAAGAACATGAACTGTAATGCCTCATTCAAGCAACTGCTTCGAGCGAAAAAGAGCTTCCAACCCCTCCGCAAAATCCGGGTTGGTGATCATGCACCCAGGTTCGTGGCGATAATTTAGATCCCTCGTTAAAGTTTTATGAAAAACATCACGAAACATCTCAATAAATATGCCTTGCACCAGCGCCGTGCTCACGTTTCTGCAAGTAAGGAGCGCTACCCGATATCCAGTCATCGTTTCGGCGTAATGAAGCTTATAAAATGGCGTTTGCACTGCCCTCAGCCCAGATGTGCCTGAAGAGGAGAGTTGTGAGGACAGGTGCTGCAGTGTGTAAATGAACCCCGCGACAAGGCTTGCCTCTCCTTCCTGTACCGCACTCGTACGGTTCCATTGCATGTAGAAGATATTGTCTCCGTAGCGGTTAAAAATGTAGATAGAGTACAGCGTCATCCCTACCCCTTCTAATAAGGCAAGGGAAGAGGGCAATGAGTCCAAATGGCATTTGGATAAAATACACCTTGACTTTTGACAAGAAGCATTCACATGGGAGGGGGGCGCAGTGAAAAGTGGCTCTGTGCGTGCCTGACGGCAGCAGAAGAAACAACAACAACAACAACAACAAAAATTAATCACCAGCAAAACAACTTCAACTTTGTTACGGGTTGTCGGTTTCAAAAACCACATCAGCCCCCTACCGGTCATAGTTCTCCGGCCTCACATAACCCGTACTTGTCTCTCTTTCCTCACGAAGGGCATCACGATCAAGTGGCATGCGATACTCATCAATGATGTTTGGCACGAACGGCGGCAACCCCGCTGCCCCCTTCTGGTGCCGCCAACGCAGCCGCACCCAAGGCATTATTTGCCGGCGCCTTTCATTTGCTGCCATTTCCCTCACACGTTGCGTTTCCGCCTCCATCCAGCGTTCATAGTCGCCCATTTTTCCCCGCTGCAGCCGCCTCCACCTCATCCACTCATTCTTAAATCGGGCCTTCTCTACCTGTTCCTCCTCGTCAAGGTTTAAGTCCGTTTCTCGCAATTCCAGCCGATCCGCGCCAATATCAACCCTTGCCTTCATTGTCTGCAGCTCCAGGGTGGCAGTGTTACTGTCATGCGGCTCGCTTGTGGGAAGATAATCCCAGTTCCCATGCGGTCGAAGAGCATGAATAACAACTGAAAGGGCAACCAAAGAATCCGTCTGCGTTACTTCATCAAGCAACAATTGTGTTACAGGGCCGGTAATTCTTTTCGACCACCGTCGCAAAGAATTACGTTTATGATTCGGACCAGCAATGAGAAGCTGACCCTTCGTCCCCTCAGTTGTAAAGCAACGATGGCAGTACTCTGAAAGTGCCTCCCTTTCAAAGGTGCCCGCATGAGCAACTGAACTGCTTAACACTACATTTGGTGCTTTGCCAGTGTTCGTCTTTTCCGTGTCATCATCAATGGGTGTAAAGCAAACAGTAGACATGTTGTTTCGCTGCACAATGTGATTCAACATACCGTACACGTTATCACCATCTTCTTCCTTAAGAGTGTATATCGGCACCGCCTTCTGGAAATGGGCACCGCGAGCCGATCGCACCACACGATGATCATAAATATCAGCACAGTGATTGGTTGTGATAATCGCGTCGTAATGAAATCCAGCGGCAGTACGCAGTAAGGTTCCTAACAAACCCGGATCGTCAACATTGTCAAGCACGAGAATGCGATCAAATCGTTGCTTGTTTGCAATAAGATTTTCCTTCGCTGGAGGTGGAGGAATGTCAAAATCACCAATGTAGCCGTCGTTGCCAGGGGCGCAGACCTCCGCGACGTGTCGATCGACACGCACAATTTCTGTCTCTAATCCCTTCTTTTTCGCCCATGAAGGAACCTCCTGTGAACCGCGAATAAGAAGATGCCGCGGTGTATGCCCTTCCTCAAAGAGCTCCCGTAGTACTTCTCGGCCCCCCAAAATCATCATTTGCTTCGACGACCGGTACTTGGGGTTCTGACGAAGCCTAACAAAGTGTTGAATCAAGTCGTGCCGCTCATCATCAATGACTGTGCCCTCCCAAACAATATTCTGCTGCAGCTGCATCAGAAGCGCACGCTGCGCTCGCTTTTGCAACACTTCAGCAGGAAGAGCCATTGGGGAGCGACTCTTGGCGTGTACAGCGTCGGGAATGACGATGTTGCGTGCGGCGGGGTCTTTGGGCGCCAGTGGATGGCTATACGCCTGCCTTGACTGCCGCGCCGTTGCTCGGTGTTCGCCAAAGAAGGATTGCCAACGAGATTGAGTGCAATTTGTCGGTTTGGTTGCCATCATCGTCCACGGTGACGGACTGGCTCTCGTGCCACCACGGCCGTCGAACACGCGCCGCATACTGTTGGACTCAACACCCACAAGTCTTCTCTTTTCGAGGCTTCCGCAGCCCACCACGTATTAATGACGTGGTCACATAAGGAGGCAAAAAAAAAAAAAAAAAAAAGGCAAAAACAACAACAACAACAGACGCGGTGTGCATGGGTATGGAGTCTTAGAGGGCGGAATAAAGAGAAATAGAGAATGATTCCCCAGAGACAAACAAACAAACGAAAAAACAAAAAATACTCTCGTCCACGGCGGGTTTTTTTCTATCGGCGGCCCCACCCGGAGAAAAGTCTCAACCTGAAGCGATGAGAAGCAACTGCAGGAGGGGAAAAAAGAAGAACAGCAAAAAAAAAAAAAAAAAAAAACGCCAGCGATGAGTCAAATTTATGGCATCTCTCCGGTGGGCTTCTCACAATCAAAAAAGTCCACACCTTCATATGTGAAAAAGATTACATCAATCACTATGTCTATGAAAAGAGTATGGAACGACGACGCTGAAACATCCAACGAGATCAGCAGTTTTTCTTTTTTTCTTCCGTGTCCTTTGTCTTCTTGTTTTTTTCTGCGCCAAGTGCAGTTGGACCACTTTTTGACCCTCGTTCCCCTCTCCCACATCCTTCTTCTCGTTCGGACGCACGCGCGTCAACACATACACACATATATATATATGCACCTTCCTCTTTCGAACCGAACCGTTAACCAAATGGCCCACGTAACTCCTTTGTGTACATGACAGGGTTTAACAACGAGGGCAGCATCACTGTTGCATTTAGCGTCGATAGCGGCACTAAAAGAACCAGCGCCTGTGGTTCAGAGACGACCTGCAAAGCCTTTAGTTGATCTCCAAGGTAGGAAAGAAAAAATGGAAACATCGCATCTGCGGCGGCAGGCTCAAGACACACACCCATATGCTCTTCTGAGACTGATCGGAGCTCAATCCGCGCACAGCGAACAACAGGCTGCACGGAATCCTTGTCATCCCTGTCATTTGTTAAAACAACGGGCGGATGTGTGGCCGCATACACCACCGGCCCAACGACATGTACGTCGGGGTATGAGGAGCGCAAATTTTCGTCATCATCGTATTGTCCCTGAAAGGACGCCATGTACATGGTCCCTTTTGTGATAGTGCATGTAAAGGAGGCAGCAACTTCTTCACCAAGGCGTGTCACGACGCGCTGCGCAAGGCAGAGCGACGAAGCCAGAGCTGCCGTCACGGAAAAAAACGATGACTCAAATACACTGCCGCCGTGCCCTACGGAGATCAAAAGACCATGATGGTCTTCCAAGGAGTATCGATGTACCTCACGAATGACAGCTAGAACAGACTCCGTGCCTGCAGTGATAGGCTCATCAAATTCCTCACTGGGGAGCGCAAAGGAATGCAGAACATACACACCGGAGGTGCGGGTACCAGGAGGCCTTGGAATAAAAAAATGAAACAACGGGGATCGCAGTCCTCGTGAGGCAGTGTGCAGAACCATGGGGACAGTCGCCACAAGGGGAGTCTGTGGTGCCAAGAACTCCAGACGTTCATCAAAGGCAACACAGAAATCCAAATAACTACCGTATGGTGTGGCGTTAAACACACGAAAGACCAGTTTGCCGTGATTGACGCGTATCACACGGCGTCGCCTTCCATTTCCTTCTGAGTCCACACCGTTTTCGTTCAGCAATTTCCCCAATGAAAGGGTTACTGCGTGAAAGGGACAATCTTTCCCCAAGAATTCAACCCCTGTTCCAACCTGAATCTCTACAAGAATACCCATTCCCGATGCTACAATCAGATATCGACCCTCGGGAAGACGCATGTGAAATGCAAACGCGGCCCCTGGCGGACAAAAGTATGCTTCCAATTGACGTCGAATCGCTTCATCACTGTAGAAGAGGCGGTGATACTTTCGCCGAAGGAATTCGGGTGGAGAAAAATCCTGAAAGAAAACTCCTACATGTGTCAAATCCGTCACTTCCGTGCAGTCCGTACACATTGGGCAGCGAATAATATTTGTTTTATGATACGTGGCGCGGAAACAGATTTCACGCACGGCATCCACACGCAGCATATCACATCCACATGATCGACAAGAGACAACAAAAAGCATGGAAACCAAGCCATACTCCTTCGCTAGCAGTAGCTGCTCAATCACCACACTGACCTCAATTCCCAGTTGAAATGCCAGAGAAAGTGGATTCCACAAAGAAATGTTGTTGTAGTAATCCCGCAGATCGTTCGCAGCCTTGATGATGGCGCCATTCAAAAGGGCACTCTCACCAGGCACGGTGAGGCCGGAGAGCATGGGCTTACGAAACTCATCGCTTGCCAATGGGAATTCGGACTGCATGGACGGTGCTAGATACTCATTGAAGGCCAACCAGAAAGACTTGTCGCGGCGGTCAAACGGGAGGGAAGACCAATTACTCACAGACCGCCTGGATGCTGCACCCAGCGACGTGGTGCTGGCCCTAAACATCGACCCTCCTTCTCACTCTCGCTTTTCCCTTCTCCTCCCACTCAATCCAGCCCAATGAGACCAGCAATAAATAACAAAGCAGAATGAAAAGGGTAGTAAATTGCCGCTAACGGCTCACA
>NW_001849577.1:499530-507099 GCF_000209065.1 Trypanosoma cruzi | reverse complement strand
CTTCTCTCCTAACCCCGCTTTCGGCCTCCCCATTATCCAGGCTCTTGTTTGACTTATATATTCCCTCCTTTTATCTTCTCCCCTCCTCTCACGGCGTGCCCGACGCTTATTGATAGACACCCTCAGGGCGTAATCATATAGAGAGTGAGGAATAAACAACACTCAGACAGCAACGACAGAAAAAGCAAAAAGAATCCATTTCACAATGGAGTTCGCCTCTTAGTACTGGTACAGCCCAAACACCGTCACGACGGCAAAAAGGTATTCGTTAATGTATACCTCCTCAAAGTAGTCGTCTGTGTCGGAGTCCCAAAACATTTTGCACCCCGCACGCAGCCCTTGTCCGCGCTGCTCTCCAATCATGCAGTGCACCATAATTTTGTATCGCTCCAGATCCATGGTACGAATTCTATCCCGTACCGTATCGGCAATTTCTTTACTAATACTTTGAATTTCGTCCGCCCTGTACGGTTCGTTCTCAAGCCGTGACTCAATGATGGAGCGAACAATTGGCCGAATATCATTGGGACGAAATTTTTGCCTATGCTCCGGGCGGAGGGAGAAAGTCGCGGGGTCAATATCCTCTGCGTGCATGATGGCGCCACACCTTGTTATTCCTGTGTGTGTTTCGTCAACACCCAAACAAACAAACAAACAAACAAACAAACAAAAAAAGAAATAAGCCAATTCAAAAAAGCACCAGAAAGAACAGGCATATATATATATATAATCCTTCACAGACAAAAAAAAAATACCCACGCTTGAATGCAAGTATTTGCGTGCGTGTATAATTCCGCTTGTGCGTAACATCACCATTCCCGTCATTTCCTACTCGAATTCTGTGCCGGAGTGCGAAGAAGCACACCGGGGGTTCGTCAAGGAAAGGATGTACTGAAAGAGGCTGCCTTCTTCCAAGGACGTTGGGTTGGTGGTATACCGTTGAGAAAAGAGAAGCAGAGCCGTGAATACATCACCGACAGTCCACTCTTCTTCTTGCAGTTTTGTATAGACAAGCCCAAAGCGATAACATAGATCGCTGTCATTGATACTGGAGTAGATGAGTGGTCGTTTGGCCTCAGATGCCGCGCACCACTGAATCATCGTTTTTAGTTCACGATCGCCAGAGAAGGCACCACACCCCCAATTGCCCGTTGCCACGGGGCCAGAATGAACAGATGTCAGGATACTGTCAGGTGTCCCTTTAAATGCGGCAAATGCTTTTCGTGTTTCGCGAATTATGGAAGACGCCAGATACTGTTTTTCCTCACAACCGCAATAGTTGATCGCATCCATAGCAACTACACAAGAGTTTCGTAGCATGACGGCAGTGCAGTCTTTTTCATTGCGCAGTGAGGTTGGCACCAATTCCACCCATATTTCCCGTGGTGTGGACGTAGCCGCACCCAATTTGGCAAAGTGTGGTGAATGGCCGCAGATGAAACGAAAGCCACTGGCGTATCCAACTGAAACACTGTACTGCCCAGCACCGCTCATAAACAGCACCTCATTATCCAGAAGTGGCTCAGTGAAAAGACACGAGAGAAGAAGCTCTGGACACATCATAAATCGAATCTCTTCTTGAACACATCCTGTTCTTAAAACGCCTCCGCCTACATATTTGTTGGCAAAATCAACCTGAAGACTCCCGTAGTTGTCCTCAATAAGTCCTTCTTCAAGCATCGTTACACTCTGCATCGGATTTAAACTTTTACCCAAATCCGGAAAAGACAAAAAACTAACACGATAAAACTCTAAACAAGTCTCCACCGCATCTGCGTGATGAGAACAGTAAATAAAGTACTGTAGCAGACATCGTATTTTAGCAACCTGACTCTCAATACGTCCAGGAGGTGCAAGAGAAAACAAATCAGCAAAATTAAACGACGAAGTTGTTTCGGAAGACTTACTCTTGGAGCGGGAATTGGAGCAGCGGCCAGGAAAGAGGGAAAAGAAGCCACACGTCAATAATGTTGCGGCTTCCTCATGTGTGAGGATCAAACGCCTGCTCTCTCCTTGTGAAAGGGCGCGTAAATCACGCGGAAGGACCACCGGACCGTCAATGACGCGGCGCTTCATCCACGGCAGCGTCACATGAAAGAAGGCGAGACGTTCCGACGGGGTCATGATGGAGTCAATCACAAGACAGAGCGTCCCAAAGCAAGGAAGACACGAGATAAATCTGGACGAGCCATAAAAATAAAGTCTTTTGAGCAAATCTCGAAAATTCTCCATGTTTTTTGAAGTGTCCGCCGAGAGAATGGCAACAATAACGTCCCAGTTGCCGCGCAGCTGAGCCGGCTTTTCAGTGCATTGATTTTCCCTCGACCACGGAAGTCTGATGTAGCGGTCCTCGCGACTAACCATGGAAGCCGCCATATGTGGTTTTGTGCCACCGCGTCCCCAAAGTGACTCGAGGGTTCGTTGCCGCAGTCGATGGATGGGGGCAGTCATTCTTCGCCGTGAGAGAAAAAATAAAAATAATAAAAATAAAAAAATAGATTTTCTCTCCGAAAGAATCTCTGTTTGCTTGACGCGTGGAAAAGACAAAATAATAAAAAAGAATGATAATAGACAAAACCAAAAGAAAAGGAGATCCATTGTAATGATCGCTCCACTTTTACTGCCCCAAAAGCATCATTGCGAGGGTAGAGTGATAGAGAGAGAGAGAGAGAGGGAAAGAAAGAGAGAGAATTTTTTGTGTGTAATGACAATATCCCTCCCCCCCAAAACAACAACAACAACAAAAAGAGAGTCAGTGAACGAAAAGCGGCTGGGCGGCCATTGTCATCGACTCCTTTCATTGTCACTGACAACTCACGGTGGTCCAAAACGCAGATAGCCAACAACCACCACAATAATAATAATAATAATACATGCCTAAATCAAACTGTATTTGTGGGTTGCTTAAAAACAACACTCCCACAAAGCTAGTTTACATGTTTGACCACAATTGCGAGCTCCACATGCTTGTCGCGACACACGCCAACTCTTTTGTTGTTAACTCCGCCTTCTTGTTGAATCCACACGAGGCAGCGAGGTAGCGGATGAGCAACTTCCCCTCAATTTTCTCCTCCCACTTGCTCTTGAGAGCCAATTCAAACTGCTCGTAGTTCATTTCCACAACAGCGCTGGAAGTTGCATTATAGCTGAGTAGCCCGTTAAAATAGAGCAGAAGTGGATCCTCAAAGTGCATCATGGCTGTTACCAGATAACTGCGTAGCGAATTTAGTGTGATGGGGGCTGAGCGCGTCGCCATGTGATATTCTGTAAGAATTTCGCTGGCTTCCATGCTGGTTATTCCAGATACCTTTTTGTAAATATACTCCAGCAACGTAAGGACATCTTCCTTCAGAACGGGTTCTTCCGGATTCGATGATGGCCAATTCACACTTATCTGGTGGAGTACATATGTGATGTAATGAATACGTGTCGGCGATTCAAAGCCCCTGATGCAACTGAGATACAAATCAACCAACGGCTGAGAGGCCATTGTTGCGTCAAGGAAACACAAAATCTCATAAAGAGACTTTGCCACAAGTTCAGGGTAGCAATAGCGAGACTCTAATTCTCGAATAATCGAATCCTGAAAGTCTGTCAATGCGTACGTATCCTTGAAGAAGCGTTCCGCCATATTCAAAGCCTTTTGACTGTTTGTTGCTCGTCCACGTGCCTGTTTGAAGCAACGCGAGTAACGTTCCTCTGAACGGTCAAAGTGACGTTCACAGGAATTCAGAAGAATGTGATCAATGTATGAGATATCAATGAGGCGTGGCGCCAGCGGGCGGTAGCCTCCAAACATGGTCTGGTAGAGCAACCACTCCGGGGAACGATTTGGTGAAAGTGGATTCAGCCGCTGAAATACTGTTGCGGATGGCGTTGAGGAGGATGCCACATTTACCCCCGAAGCTGCGGCTTTTAAGACACTCGGACGCCTCAATTCAGCAAAGACATTAGAACTGACGGCCAATTCAGGAACCACCGCTTCCGTCACCTCACGTACATAAGAAGTTTTTCCGCCCCACTCCTCAACGGCTTCAGTATTTGGTGCAACTAAAGCCCCTTCTGAAGGATCTTTACTCACCGCGTCGATCCGCAGTGGATTTCGGTACTTTAAATGCATAAAATTGCTTCCTTGTGGAACGTGCAATGGCTCAACAGGGTCCACGTGCATGACGGTGCAGAGAAATGACTGTGTTAGTGGACCAGGACCTGTAAAAATGTCTATACCACATCGAAACTTATTGTCACTGACATCCAGCATTGGCCTCAAGATAAAGTAACGCATGAGTTGCTCTTGCTCAGTCATTGTTCCTTGATACGAATCGCGGTTTAGTACACGTTTCAAGAAATCTTTTTTCTCCACTGCCGATCCAAAAATATTGGCAACCCATTCCTCTTGCTTCCTTCTGATAATCATCAAAGACTCCACACACGCCTCCTTTGGCATTGCGCTTGTCAACTGCGCAAATCGCCGTCCCTCCTTTTCTTTCCCCTTTCCTCCTTCTCGTTCCTCTTTCTTGTCCTCAGTCACCTCCTCTTTCCTTCGTTCATGTTTCGCATCTTCCGAATCCGGCCGCGGAAGAGAAATTCCATCCGGTGAGCCCATCTTATACGGCGTAGGATCCCTCGATTCTCGCAAAGACATTTGGAAGCTTGTGTCATCCACAACTGTGCCACTCACGCTACGCAAAAAATCCATGCTAGTGTTTGCCATCATTGCTGCCATAATGTCCTTTGACTCCCCTGCATCCGACTCTGCTACCGCGAGGGTCCTTTCACGCGCCTCGGCTCTCGCCACAAGCGCCTCGTAGAGCCCTTTATCCGACAAAAGTGAGACGTAACCATCCGTCTCGTCCTGCTCCTCTCCAACCAACAAATGCGCATTTGGCACCAGACGCAGGTAGCGCACCTCAGACAGGTGCATTTCTTCCAACAATACAGAGACGCTGCTCAACATTCGCTGCTGACGCTCCGCCAGCTCCGATTCTTCACACAGCAACGCTTCCCTGTCGTAATTATCTAGTTCCTCGTTCACACGACTTTCCAACTGGCTCAGCATCACCAGAATAGAGACACGCTCATCCCCCTCGTCAAATAGCTGTGTCATGACTTCCATTTTCTTTTCTTTTAACTGTTTGTAGGCATCCTTGACCACCGTAGACTCTCGATCACCGAGGTATTTTCGTAACCGACACAGACGCAGCTGCATGTCTTTGTTCTCCTGTAAAATTCTCTCTTTTTCATCGTCAAAGGTGTCTATCATGATCTGATTCCTTTCTTTTTCTTTGCGGAGTTCTTCCCGAGCCTTGCGGTAGTTCTCGGCCAAAAGTTCATTTTCCCGCACCAACCGATTGAGTTCATTCTCGTAGTGGGAGTTCATCTCCACCAGGTGCTCAATCTTCTGCTTCATTTGAGCCAAATTATCCCGCGTGTTGCCAAGAGTCACCTCCACGCGAAGTGCCGCATTTTCACGAAGCAACACGCTTACCTGATCAAAGTACGCCCTTCCAAGATCATCCACTTCCTCTTCCACACCGTCGGTGTCCTGAAACGGTATTAAATCACTGAGACTCCTGTTGCTAAAGGTGGCACGACAAAACTCAACACGAAACATTTTCATCATGTCTGCCAACTCGGGAGATTGATCCGCGACAACACGTGCCACCGCATCATACACCTGCAACGTCTTCGTTAGACGCACATCCGAGGGGGGCTCATTAATGCTGTTCGTCACCAATTCCCTCAGCGCAACTTCGTACTCCAGCAACGCACTTCGCCAGTGTTCCTGCAGGGTGTTGCGGGCCGCTGTAGCCCGGCTCTCTGAGGACAAAAGCGCCAACGGATTTCTTTCAGCCTCTGAGTATTTTTGTGGACGTCCTTTTTGCGAAGCTTGCGTAGCCGCAGGGATGGACGGAAGTACGGGCAACACCTTTCCATGAGTTTCCTTCGCGTCTTGCCTCATTCTTTGTTGCATTCCACTGCTGCGCGGTGCAAGTGTGGCCTTCACGCTGCCGTCGTCCCTTTCGGCAAAGTTGTTGCCGCGCCCATCCATTGAGACACACACACACACACACACTCTCTCTCTCTTCCCTTCTCCCTGTGAAAAGTCGTTAAGGTCAATGAAGCAAGACTCGGATCGACAATGATAACACACAAGGAGACCAATAAAGAGACTGAAGGGAAACGTGGGGACGCAAAGAAAAAAAGAAAAAGAAAAAAGAAAAAAAAAATAATAACGATTTTGATCCAAAACAAACAAACAAAAAAAACCAAACAACAACAAACAAACAAACAACATACGGAAATCACAGCAACAGGAAAAAAAAATTTTGTTAGGCCGTTTGAGGTATTCCGCCTGCGGAACAAAATCCCCTTCATTTTTTTTTTTTCGCCTGCTTTTGTTTCCATTCCTTCTTTTCGTCCCTTAAAATATCATTTCGCCTTCTTTTTGTGCACGAGAAACGCAAGTAATGTATGGACGGCCCCGTCCACCACTAAAGGGAGCTGTAGGTTGTCTATGCCGTCCATAAAACATTCCGTGAGGCTACAAACAAGTATGAGAATAAAACTGTGCCCCGCATCCGCCTCCCTTATATTCCCCGCCACCAACATTATGAACAACCAAAATAGAATGCCACATAATAAACCTCCGAATGTCCCTGTCGTCGTCTTGTGTGTTATGGACGAATTTGCCCGCTCGGTAAAGAAGCTGTTATTTAGATACCGTCCCAAAGCCCGACGATACGAAAGGAGGAATGTGCTTCCCACGATGCCGGCACACGCGTCCACAATGCCCAAAGAAACAAGACCCGGAATAATATGAATTGCAAGCTCCATCCAACTTGAAAACTCCAATACCGGTTCTGGTCGCTCGTAACGGAAACGCAGCATCATGGAGAGGCCCAATCCATAAATGAGATAAATGTGCGTGCGCACCGCACCCCTGATTGAATCACGACCGTCTATGTGCTCCAGCATAAACGCATTTAAGGTGGATGAACCGTAGACCCCATAAAAACGGGACAGCTCCACAAGTATGGCAATTGAGGAGGCGATGGAGAGTGAAAGTGATAGAAATGATGGATCCACAAGAGCCACAGGGGTGAAGAGAACAACGGCGATGAAATGGAACAATTTCCGCCTCGCTGTTTTGCGCAGGCCACCTGTAAATCTCTCTACACAGATAACTGACAATGGAACTGCTCCCCCCCACAATAAAAGTATCCATGGACGGTGACGAGCCGATGTAAAATAGTTTATCATCCACATTAACGCATCTTCTCGGAGATGAAAGCCTACCAAATAATATATGACGGCAACAACGCAGACTAATGAAGACCAAAAGAGAATTGTAATCCGTTCAACGCTGATAACTCTTTCCGAGGATTTAGAAATGTTGACGCGGGGAACCATACAACATTTAGAGCCCAGAAACAATACCGCATTCATAGAAATGGCACAAATAACAGCCCCTCGTGCCGCAATGTGTGTCTTCTTCGTGAAGAGACCGGGTGCATGAGGCGATGACTCCCCTTCAGTAAGGCTGTTGTTTGTCACCATGTCACAAAT
>NW_001849577.1:493931-499430 GCF_000209065.1 Trypanosoma cruzi | reverse complement strand
GCTGTTTTTCCTGGAGTTTCTGCAAGCCCAAGTAATGGACTGCCTTTAGCACGGAGGGAAACTTGCATCACATTACCAAAGCTATCTGCCGGATTCACCTGATCGTACGCAACGAATATAGCCCTCGAAAAGGAGCATGCTATAAGCTTGATGAGATCAGCTGCGGAAGACGGGGGCATGTATTGCATGACGCATTCGGCGAAGAGAACTGTGGGATGATTGGGGGAAAAGTACTGCGATGCCTTCATTAGGGAGTTAATCAGGTCGTGTTCCGTGCCACGTAAATCCACTCCAATCGCACGGTAATTGTTTCCATGCAGTTTCACCAGTTCTTGTGCCGGTTCCGCAACCAAGTCCTCCTTAAAGGCGCCTTTTGGAGCTGCCCGCACCAATTCCGACTTGGACTGCATGACCGATGGAAAGTCAACCTCGTAAAAGTGCACATTGGCGTATTGGGGTTCTTCTTTAAGACGCATGGCGAGAGTGTCGTATCCGGCGCCAAGGGAGATAACCTGCACGGGTGCCGCAATGGAGGAGTCAGCGCATTGAAGGTGACAAATGCATTTCTCAATAAGATCCGTAATGACCAGCATACGCAAATAGTACCCACGATTTATCAACGGGGAACGCCGAGACAACTTTCGCACGAAATGTCGAAGATACGGATCCTCAAAGTACCCATGGAACACCGCCGAGCGTTTGCTCACGACACTGTCATCGTTAGTACGCTGCACCGCAGCGTCAAAACTGACGTCCGCGGGGACACCCATCGCGGCACCGTCTTGCTTCATTGGAAGATGCATTGCCTTCGTTAAACACAACAAGAAGAAGATCTTTTTTCTTTAAGGCCCCCAAAACTCCCCCTCACCAAACGGAGAACGGCAAACACACAAAGGAGTACGAAGAAAAGAGCAAAGCCACATGTGCTTCCAATATATATATATGCGGACACATACATACACACGACAAAGAAGAAGGCGGAGACCGTGCGTAAAGAATGGAAGGTGGGACTTTTTATGGTTAAAACAGCGCGACGCCTCGCGGCTCATCACCCCTAAATAATTATTGAAAAAAAAGAAAATGTGTCAATTACAACTAGGATGCAGTCACACCACCACCACCGACGGTCACAACAGCAGCTGCTTCATCTCTCGTTGTTTCTGGAATCAGCGACGATGATGATGATGATGATGATGAGACATCATTATCAGCTCGAAGGAGTTGAGATTCATCTGCTGCCAGTTCATCTCCCTCCTCTTCGCCCCTATGTGGAGCACATCCCTTCCATTTTAGCACCGTCTGCGCCAACTCCAGTTTTCCGGCCTTGAGCAGGAGGGAGCTAAGTGTTATGCTTGTATTGCGTGTGAGGAAAAACCCTTTTTCCTCCATTTGTGTCAGGAGGGACGCCACCTTGGTGTGCTCCCCTGACCGCGCAAATGCCGCAACGCAGACATTGTAAATAAACTGCGTTTTAGGCAAATTCTCAGTGTCTAGTAGCTCTTGTAGTTTAACTGTGTCCCGCATCTTGGAGTAGATGAGATAAATAGACTCCACATCCCGATGACGGCATTCAGGGTGAGAAAGAAGGAGTGAGATATAATGCTCCATCCTCGGAATGTCACCAATGTGGCTGAAGCTCGATGCCACGGCCGACAACATTCGACTTGTAAAGGGCACACCACTGGCAACCATTTCCTCCACAAGTTTTGACGTCTCTTCCACCATGCGAGCACGTGAATATATGTTGAGGAGTCCCATGTAGCCAAACTCTTCCATAGGGATCTGCTTGCTCCTGCGTTCCTCCACCAACTCTTTGATATGTTCATACCGTTTTGCGCGTCCATACCCTTCAAATAAAATGTTAAAAGTGACATGATTTTCCTGAAACCCTTCTTCTTTCATCTTCGCCCGCATGGCCTCCATCTTTGCCACATCCCCAGTCTTTGCGTAGGCGTTCATTGCCTGATGATATGTCACTTGCGTTGGAACCGCGTTGGTAGACCGCGACATCTCTTCCAAGACGGACTCCATTTCTTCAAGGCGTCCCATTTTGCCAAGCATATCAACGACTGTTGTGGCTGTAACGGGGTTGGGCGGCACGAGCTTCATCATGGTGTTCAGTATCTGCTGCACCTTCTCCACATTATTGTTTGCCATGTAGAGATCAAGAAACTTGTTGTACACAGGCATTGTAATGGTCACCTTGGACTCAACAAGGTCACGCCAACACTCATCCACCGCCTGCGTGTCACCCAGGCGGGCAAAGGCAGAAGCTGCAAGAGCGAAAAACAGCGGAGTTCGTACCGCATTATTCATAAGGGCCTCGTGGAAGTAACGTTTGACCCCATCCAAGTCATTAAAGTACCCCAACGCTAAAACAACAACTCCAAAGATGCGTTCATTGATAACGACCTGATTTTCCTGCATCTCTTTCAGAAGTGCATTAAAGGTACGGCGGTCCTTACGCTTCGCGGCATCGCGAAGAAGAACACGGTACATGTCTGGGGACTTGTACGGCAGACGTGACACCAATGCGTGGAGGTAGTCATAACGGTTATGAACCGAATAAAACTGCACAATCTCCGCCTGCACAAGCTCATTTGCCAAAAGACCATAATTTTCAGCTTCGTGGATGATCGAATTACATCTTTCCATATCATTTTGATAAGACTTGAGGAGCTGGACAACAACGGCAGCGGAGAAGACGTTTGTGTTGCCCATCGCGACCTTGCTCTTGATTTCTCGGTAGAGTTGTTCCACCATGTGGAAATCTTGCAATTCCCCAAAGACACGCAAAAGTGTTGGGTACATAAAGGATTCAATCTGGATTCCCTTATTACGCATTTCGTTCATGTACTTTTCCACCATTCGAGGGTAATACTTGTCAAGAACACGGAAGACATGTTGATAGGTCTGAGCCGTGTGAAAAATTTGTTTTTCTTGCATTTCTTCCTTTAGAGCAATGACTTCCTTTAGATTATAGGCATGCGCATACCAACGCAGCATCTCGTCGTAAAGACGATGATCTCGCACAACCCCCGCGTTCTTCAAGGAGGTAAAACAACGATTCATATCCTCAAAACGACCCAACACACCATACCCCTTGATCAATGAGAGCAGGTACGACGGCTCGATATCATCCACAGTGTCATTCACCACGCACTCTTCCACGACACTTTCCAAGTGCTGCACCTTTCGCAGCATGACATCATCCCCGGACTTTTGACTTCTTGAAAGGAGTTCGCTGCACCTTGCAATAACAGCCGTCTCAGCAGCCATGCCGAGTGTTTGCACCGCCAACTCATGGCGAAGTGCCTCTTCTAGATTGTAAACCTCCGCTGCTGACTTTGCGCTGGTCAAACGAGATCGCATGATCGCCCCTATGGCTTTTTCTGAAAGCCTGACCCTGTGTTCCAAGGCCATTTCCTTCAGTTGTTCCATCCCATTGTTGTCACCACGGATTGCCACAAGACCTGTGGATAAGATGGCATCCAAATCCAAATAACCCTGGTTGGCTTTATGCGTAGAAAAAAGTTGTCGCACAAGATTCATAATTTCATCGTACCTGGATGTCATGCCGTATGCTTCAATGAGTGCTGTGTAGTCCGAGGTCACAAGCCGCTCTTGCGGAATTTCCTGAAGCAGTTCACGCGCCTCGTCGTATTCTCCGGCAAACTGATACGCAACGACTGCAAGCATCTTGAGAGACTCTTCGCCGCGCAGTTCATCCGCCATGTTTTTCATAAGATCCTTCGCGTTATCGGTGCGATATGAGTCAAAGAGATGCTTCACCAGCTGAAACCCAATCTTCATTCCATACCTCCGAAAGCGAATAGAGGCACGAAAAAGCAAATGCGCCATGTCTCCTTGGCGGAGGTCAACGCACTCCCTCATGAGGCTTTCCGCCAGCGCCAACGCATCGTCCGGGGCAATCTCACCCTTTTGCAGTTTGGACTGCAGCGCAATCATCAAGAAGGTGACGCTGTTGCGGAACTGTGTGATCCGCCGCCGGGAATGAAGCATCGACTGACGCACGTAGCGCGCAACGTGCCGAGGTTTTGTCGTGAGTACTGCCGCCAGCTGCGCCTCATCCTCCGAGGAGAAGGGGCGGTAGTGCCCAACACGTGATCCCTGCAATTGACATGGGGTTGAAGACATGAACCGCAGCTGTGACCACACCGCATAGCGGCCTGCGACAGTCTGCAAGAGATTTCCTCCACGACGCATGAAAACAACTCCCTGAACTGCTCTCGCAAAAAACCCGCTCACACCCCTTCCTCGATGTCTCGCACTTCTTCTCCCTTGCCCGTGGGAGGGAGAGAACAACACGAACACACACAAAAAGAAGTGGAAAAAAATAATATATTTTAAATCCACCACCACCACCAGCACTAGCGGCTCCTGCAGCCCCCTTCCAAAAAAAAAAAAAAAAAGTGGTTTCGACCTCTTCACTTTCGTCATTACCGCAAAAAAAAAAAAAAAAAAAAAAAAAGAAAGTGCATGAGTGCAATCAGAAAAGTGGGAACGCAATTCACATGTGCAAGATAAAAAAGATAATACCAATAATAATAAAAAAGCTCACTCACATCCAAACTCTTACTGAAGGAAAGGATATACACGGGTGGTGGTGGTGGTAGGAATATAGACACAGGGGTAGAGTGCACGTTGAGGGTCTCGGCTCCTTTCCTCATTTTTATCCCTTTCCCCCCTCCACTCTGGGGAGGTGTGTCCGTGATGCTTAAAACGTCTCCAATCTTCGTTCATTAAACCTCAGCCACCTTATTGGTGATGGTGAGCATCACTTTGTGTCATTGGACGGTTGGACAACCATCATCTCAACAAAATCAGGACTGTACCGAGGGTCAGAGTCGTAATCCCCATAGCCCCTAGCAAAACTGGAGGCTTCTAGCGTCACCAAAACAGAGTGATCCTTCAAGAACACCAGATGTTTCATCAGACCGCGCAGACACTGACAAAACAACCTACCAGCGCCCATTTGATGTCCTCCACATCCGTGAATCGCGGCAGAAAGTGCTGTCAGTTCTTCTCTACTTCCAAAGCAATTTTCGTAACGAGTCGTGTATCCAACTCCCTTGTTTTCCTCGAAAATAAGTTGCTGGTAATGTTGAGGGTAGATCTTCGCGTGTCCTCGGACAAGTGCAACACAAAATTCATTGTTCATCCACGCATGATTCTTATCAGCCAAAGCCTCCTGAATTGTTTCTGTAAGAGCGCTGTAGCATTGCGTATTCATAAGCGACCTATAGAACGGGACGTCCTTTGGGCTTGCATTGGAAAGCGTGTGGGCCCCCGCACCAAAAATCCCAATACCACCTAATAATGCAGCATAATAAGTTAGAAAAAGACTGCAAAGATCCCGTGCCGTCCGCTCATGCGGGTCCCGCATCTTGAAAGTGGTATAGCCTATCCAAAGTGCACTGAAGGTTCCTGAATTGGGCAGCGAGTGCTTTTCTTCATTGTGGTAGCGTACGCCTTCGC
>NW_001849577.1:472583-493831 GCF_000209065.1 Trypanosoma cruzi | reverse complement strand
TGTGAGTTGAGAATGCCTACAAGATATGGCGTCGGGGCTGCCAATACGTCCATAAGACTACTCGGTAAAATGGGGGGCCAAAATATGCATCCAATCAAAGGGAGAGATGAGACTTTGCAGCGACATCACTACACGCGAGACAAGGCCAAAATTCGGCCCAACTACGATAACACGCTTTTCCAGCAATAAATCGGCCAAGACGGAAAACAACGTCTCCGTCTCCGGAAATATATTAATCAGGTCAATGGGGGATGTGTCAATAAAAGAACACAGCCTGTCATATGGCCTTTGGAATACAATGGGAATGCTGGTAGACAGCACAAAATTACTTCCGGATGGTGGTGTGGGGCTCCTACAAAGCGCTTCCACAACCGCCTTCCCATGGTCATACCCGTTCGTGCGAAAGAGTGTGGCAAGTTGTGCAAAAAAACGACACCAGGGATATGGTGAGAGACTAACAGCTGCTTCTCCATTCACAAAGGCTGTGCAGTGCCCGTACATGCGAACCCCGTGCCCATCCGTCATGACAAATGTGTGGCTGAGGTCCTCCACAGAGTACGAATTGCCGGAGTTGGAGTAGACAAACTCTACAAACTTCGGGTGCCTCGCCTCCACCGCGGCAAAAGGGAGTGGGTAGGACCACACCACCTCCACCTCGTGCTGTTCCATGCGGAAAATAATAAAAAACTTCAGACAACTCTCATCACTACCGTCATGACAATTGGGTGAAACTAGAGAAGAATGACGTGCACATGATTCCCTCCTTTTCGTCAACGTCTTCTTTGACACGGCGTAAAGGCCATTCGAATTGCCAGCATCTTGATGCCGCTCGGCGCCTTCGGCCGTCATAACACGCCGTCACGACGTAAATAAGTTGACACGTGCAAAGAGAACTCCTTTTTCCTTTTATTTTCCTTTCTTTTGCAGGTGCTCGCCAGACCACACACAAATAAAAAAGTGAACAAAGTAAAACAAGATGCAAAATGCACTAGGATCAACCACCCACAGAAAACAAATCGAGCAACGGGAAAGAAAAAAAGAAAGAAACGACACCAGAAGCACACACACGTGCAAAAAAAAAAAACAAAAAACAAAACGACCTCCACTCTCTAACGCCAACAGCACATATGCACTCCAACCAGACAAAAGAAAAAAAATAGAGAAAATGAGTGAAAGAAAGAGAGGAAAAGGAAAAAGACAAAGAGAAAGAGAAGGGAAGAAACAAGAATAAAAAAGACATGTGAACAACTGGAACTATACTCTCTCTCTCTCTCTCTATCCCTCTTTATAAATCTCCAATGCTCCCCAATATCCCCCTCAAGAGCTAATCATCGTCTTAGCATCCTTCGCCATATGTTCCAAATCCTTCTGCGCTCCTTCCATCTGCGCCAGAAGTTGCGTGTTCATTGGATGCTGTTCCCGTCCCCTCTCAAGAAGTTGCACTGCTTCCGCGGGCCTTTTAAGGATACGCAACGCAAAAGCACCATGAATATAACCCTGAATGTTTCCCGAAGCCTCCACGGCTAAGTTTGCACACTCCACCGCCTCCTCGTACTTTTTCTGATAAACCAAAATGCCGGCCTTCATACCAAGAAGCCCTCCCAACCGCGACTGTTCCACAACATGGGCAATGGCTACATCTACACAGCGCACGGCGTTGTTCCAGTCCCCATGTTGCACGTTGGCCAGGGCCATTGCAGAAATTACCCTCACGAAAAGTGTAATGTCCATTGGCTCATGCTCTTCCTTTGATGCCATAACCACAGGGCCAGATTTTAAAGCGGAGGACAAATTCTCACCGTTGGCCCCGCTGCTACTAGTCTCATGCGAGACATTTTCTTCCTTCTTCGTTTTGTCTTTATCTTTTTTCTCTCCCTTAACAGATTTGTGTCTGGCGGAACACCCGTTCCGTTCCACTTCCTCCACGAGGCTCCGGAGGTTGTCCGAAAAGTTTGCCACCAGCTCATTCGGCAGCTGCCCCCCAATCAGTGTTGAACTCGGGTACAACAAATAACTAAGTGGTCTCTGAGCAATGAGATCCTTGGAGCCGTATTCCTGAATAATCTTGTTCAGATGAGGAGCTATACTGGGCGTGGGACTCTTGTTTTCAATTTCCCGGAGCACCTTGTGCCCCAGCTCCACAATAACGTCACGGGAAGTGTTCTCCTCCAACACAGCTCGCTGCTCTTCTAAACTTTCCGCAAGGACCTCAGGCACGTACTCCTTTACGCGCTCGTCCCGGGTCTGCGGTTTATTCCAGAGTGATGTAAAGAAATTGTTCCTGCCGGAGTTCAGGTTTTGCAGGAACCCCGCTCTGAACCTCAGGGTGCGACGCATGTGTTCCTTCCTCACAAATAAACAAATAATGGGAACAAAAAAAGCAGAGAAGGGAAAAGTCATGCAGATTCATAACAAATAGTCATAAAAAGATGTCATTACCCCTCGTTGTATATCGTCATTGTTGTTTTTAACAGCAACGGCATGTATGAATTGAGAAGAAAGAGAATGACACACACACACACACACACTCTCTCTCCCTCCCAAAATGGATGTGGCGGCAAACTGAAATATATTTCAGAGAGCGAATACAATGCAACGCAATGTGATGTAAGCCACGGACCAAAGGGAAGAAGGGGAATACTGCCAAAACACACACACACACAGGAAAAAAAAACAAAAAAAAACAAACAAACAAACAAAAAAAAAACAGTGTTCACGCGTTACTTATCGCTCTGTGGGTACGATAAGACGGAGGAGCGCAACTTAGGAGAAAATAAACAAATAAACGACGACCAAAAAGAGAAGCTCTCGCCGACCCTGAATAATTTCAACGACCAGGAACAAAACAGCCGCAAAAAGACCTAAGGGTGACTGTACACGTGGTAAAACAAGCAGTACACATTGGTGCGGAGAGAAAGAGAAGTAAACCTACGGAGAGAGAAAGAGGAAAAGAAAAAAAAGTAGGAGAAGAAAAAAATATATCCACACAATAGCAAAAAAAAAAAAATGCATTTGAAAATGACAGCTAGGGCATTCAAAAACAGAACCAAAACAACAACAACAAACAATCAACAAACACTCGCATTTAACCGTAAATATATTGACTTCCCTTATCCCTTTCCAGAGGGAATGGATTCTGTATGACGCCATTTTCTTCTCTACTTGTCCAGTGTGCGCTACAGCAATGATTTCCTTTGGCGGAGCTCCAACATGATTCTCTCTAGTACGAGCTCCTGCATCACATCGGAGGTCTCCAACGGTGTCTCCACGGAGCAATTCACAAAGTGCACATGAACGGTTTCCTCAGCCCCTTCCGGAAACTCTACGGCCGATGAAGATGTCGCTGATGGTGGCGGTGACAGGCTCGCCTCAGCACCACGGACGCACATCTCGTTTCCGTCACATGCAGAAGTTTGGGCCAACTTGGAATTACCGCTCCGTTCACCACAAATCCAACAACGCTCCATGCCACCACCACCACCACTGCCGCTACCTCCATCAGCAAACCACTGATTTTGTACTTCAGCCACGGCCTTCAAGCGCTGCATCATCCACGCCACTGCAGCGGCCCCGTCGCTCCTGTAGGGGGACGGAAGAAAAGCGTAACAGGAAGAGAGAAATCGCTCCACAAAAAATCGGCAGGAGGCATCATCTGAAGTGACATAAAAAGCAACCACAATGGCACCATGACTTCGCTGGAATTCCCGCAGAAGGTACGGCCTGTGCGCAGCCAGATTAAGAAGGCTTCCCTCCAGAATAAGAACCTTGCCCTCCGTTACAGCCTTATTTAACTCTTCCTCAACAAGCGGAAAAATAGCTTCCGACCACGTACACCATGTGGAAACAAACTCCTCTTCCGTCTCAGTTTCACGAAGCCACAAAGATTTTTCTTCGGGTTGCGGCCAAAAAGCCTGACCAGCCACATGACTCCCAGTGGAGAGAGACGATGTGGAGAAACCATTATAAATGGAGCTGGCTATTTCAAGCAACACTTCAGTGCTCACGACATTATGTGTATTGAGCTTGGAGCCCAAGCTATGCGCAATGGCGGTCTTTCCACAGTATCCACTTCCTGCAATGAGAATGACAAGAGGAACGCGCTCCACGTAGAAGCGTGTAATCACAGGGAAGAGTTGTGCGTGTGCTTCGCCATAGCCGTACTGTGCCATCATGAGAAAAGTAGCGGCCTCGAGCTCCGCCTGCGATATCTCGAGTTTCTCCTGATCCACAAGGAGCTTCTTCAGATCTAGGCTCACCTTTACCGCCACTGTGACTGGGAGCTTGCAGAATGTCAACATCTTTGAGAGCGTAAAGCGTGATAGCGTGTAGTAGTGTTCGCCACCAAGATGTACCCTCACTTTCACACGATCATACTTGGAGCTCATGTAAACTTCTCCCTTTCTCTCTAGTCTCTATCCCAAACGTCCTCTGCTCCTTTTCTGAAGTATCAGGTGCGCTATGCGTGCGTGTACACAAAAATATATAGTGGACCCCAATTTGTCTCTTGGTGTGCTTTTTTTTTATTCTCTTTTTTTCCCGTCTCACCCTTGAAACGGCAACGAGTGGAGGCGAGGGAGGCAAGGCCCGTACGGAGGCACACGCACAAAAAGAGAGAGATATACTCACGAAGGGTACCAAGCTTCAATTGCCCTTTACAAATGATTTGCTCCAAAAAAGAACGCTGGATACCGCCAACAAACAGAACGGGTCCCACTGGAGCCGCAGAGGCGGCAGCAAACTCGCCCATCGCTGCTGCTTCACAGGAAAAAGACTGGAAGACAACCCTCTCCACAAAAACACAAAACAAAAAAAAAAAAAAAAGAGAGAAAAATGATGATGTCACTGCTAGGGCCGCAAATGGAGTCCCGCAGTGACACGCCATAAAGCGGATAAATGCACCCACAAGAAAATAGAGACTGACCATTGGGGAAAAAAAAAGTGCCAAATACCAAGCGCAAGTCGTAATCCTCCTCCACCAACACTCTCATAATTTGATGCTAAAGAAACATTTGCTCACGCATACGAAGGCGGCCGGGAAAACACTTTGCCCTCTCTTCACGGCTATGCGTTTCCCAAAGAATTGCCACCGTAACATATTCTGGTGCAGAAAAAAAAAAAAAGGCGGTGGCGGTGACAGCAAAAATTACCTCCAATTTGTTCACTTGCACCGGGGCATCCGCAAAGCCTCAAATGCGAGTGACGGTCTTCACGGCAACGGCTGCGTCAAACATATCCCCCTGTTTCTAAGCGAAGGCCAAAGTCCCCTGCCCGTGGACCCCTGCAGGAGACGGGCGCCATCATGTGCACTAGAAATAACCCCCTCCACACACAGATAATAATAATAATAATAAGAATAAAAAAGAAAGTAAATTCACTGCGGTGTAATTCTCAAGACAAACACACATACACACACAAAAAAAAAAAAAAAAAAAAGACCAAGGTGAATAGAAACTTTAAAACACCCGTTATGACATCCTTCCCTCTCTTTCTCATGGATTATTGCCGCACTTCGTTATGGCCAACGCATAATAATTGCGGTGACTCAGCCGCTAAATCACACGGATGAAATCAGACGCGTGCACGACAAATAATCACAAAAAATTAAATTGACGACAACAACCAAAAACAAATAAAAAATTAATAATAATAATAATAATAATAATAATAATAATAATAATAATAATAATAATGGTAATAATAGTAATAATAATAATGGTTCCTTGGTATGAGCACCATGGCGAGGTGCAAGTTGTCTCTGTGAGGGTGTCAAGGGTGCACCAATTCCTTCGTCGTGCGACGAGGTGAAAAAAGTTTCCTCTTCTCTCATTATTCTTCTTACTCTCATGCTCTTTACTTCTATTTCCTCACCTTGGATCAGCGATCGATATTAAACTGTACAATAAAGCTTGTGCTAATCAGAACTACAAGCGCAATGACCGCTGGCCGATACTGAAGAGCATGTGCACTGGCCTTTATTTCGTTCAATTTTGGTGGAAAAAGGGGTTGGGACGCAGGCTACTGATGAACACACTCCGCCTGTTGAGAACTCTGTCTGCCGCGCCCATGGCCTCCAGCTCCAGAACGAAAACCGCCGCCCTCTTGAGCATCCCACTGATCGCGCATCGCATCTTCCAGTTCTTGTGCGCCTTCACGCATCACACGCGCGGTAGTAGTTTTATCAGCAGATGTGTGCTTCTCCTCGTTCGGTTTGCCAAAGGCTTGAATAATGGCTTCTCGTTGTTGAGCTGTGAGCTTTGCCGGCATCTTCAAGTGCGTAATAACATAGAGGTCGCCACGTCCACCGTCGGCACTTGGCATGCCCTCTCCAGATACTTTAAGAACGCTGTCAGGTCGAAGAACATTTTCGTGAGGCACCTTTACCGTAACATGACGTCCATCCAACATTTTTACAGAGAACTGCGTACCTAAAAGAGCCTCAGAGAGGGATATTTCTTTCTTCATCAGTAGATCATCACCACGTCGTGTAAATATTTTGTGAGGAGCCACTTCAACATGCACGTGCAAATCCCCTGGTTCTGCGTCGGGCATCGTTCCGCCCTCACCACGCACCACCAGAGTGACATTTGAAGGCACACCGGGAGGAATATCAATGTTCACTTCTTGTGAAAGGTGACGGTAGCCCATTCCATGACATTTAGGACACTGATCGTCTGGCTTTGCCATTGTGCCGGAGCCTCCACAACGAGGACATTGCGTTACTGTTTGCTGCACCATCCCAGGACCCATGCGGTGCTGGTGTACGACATGTCCACTGCCATCACAGTGGGCGCATTTCGGCTTCTTTGTTTGACTTTTAGTGCCAAAACCGCGGCAATCAGCACACTTCACGGGTCTGTTTACCCGGGGCTTTTTGGTTACCCCCTTATAAATCTCCTCCAGTGTCATGCGCAACTTCACCTCGATGGGTTGGACTTGTGCCGGGCCACGTCGCATGTCATCTCCAAATCCACCCATTCTGCTCTTAAAAAATTCGGCAAAAATGTCATTAGCCGAGTGAGCTCCAAATCCACCCATCCCATTCGCAGCGTTCATATTTGCGGCTGCTTCTGAACCATACTGATCGTAGACACGACGCTTCTCCTCGTTGCTAAGGCACTCGTAGGCCTCTGCAACCTCGGCAAATTCCTCCTTCTTTCCGCCTTGATCCGGATGTGTTTCCAGGGCCCGCTTGCGGTATGCCTTTTTAATGTCACTCACCGATGCCGTCCGGCTTACGCCGAGAATCTTGTAATAATCCTTCTCACTGCTCGAGAGCCGCAGCGAGAGACCTGGCAGTGCGGCGGCGACAGCAGCGGGAGCCCATCGGCGCCAAAGCATAAAGGGAGGGGTAAAACGGAGCATTTTACTTCCCGCTGTGCCACAGAGCGTTGGATGGTCGGAATACCCAAACAAGGGAACAGCAAAATTCCTTCAAAACAAAAATGGAACAAATAGAAAGGCAAAGGAAAAGCAAACAGTCAAAGTGAAACACTTCTCTATTCCCGCATCCCAAAGGATACGAAGAGATCACAAGAATAAACACAAAAAGGGAGAAGAAATAATGGGAAATTAAAGTCACACAGTCACACAAGGTATCAAGAAAAAAAAAAAAAAGTCTTGACAACAGCCCTCTTTTCTTCTGCGTCCCGCCCCACCTCCCAAGAGGTAGAGAAGGGAGCGAGGAAGAAAAAACAAAAAACACAAATGACAGAGGGCGATAAGTCTGCCATCAACACAATTTTTTTTTTTCTCCGTATCGTCTACGCCACACCAGACAGAGAGAAACAAAGGGTGAAAAGAGGAAACCAGAGGAAACAACTGTATCCTCCTTCCCATCCATTCAAGAAGAGGATCTTTCGTCAAAAAAGTTTCGCTGCCGCAACATCTTGTGGCAATTGGCACTATTGTGCGGACCACCGCAGTGAATACAAGGGTTTGTTCGGAAGCAGTTTGCACTGGTATGCCCAAGTTGTCCACATTTTTCACACTTCAGTAGTTGTGGATGCTTTTTAAAGCAGTTTCTTGCTGTATGCCCACTCTCGCCGCAAAATGAGCACTTGGCTTTCCCGTTCTGCTTCTTGAAGCACTCGGCCTCCGTGTGGCCCTTGGCGCCACAGAAGTGGCAAACCCCGCCCGGCCCAATGTATCGTTCTAACCAAGCAACGTTTACTTCGGCTGGTGTCGCATCGGCCTCCTCGGTAACGGGCTTTCCAACGGCATAGTGCTCAACATATTGGGCTGTGAGACGCTCCACGGAGACTAAATCCACTGGAAATTCTCTCTTCTCCACGAGATGGTTGGCCAAAAGAAGAATATGCCGCACATCATCGGCAGCATACTCCAGAAAATGATCTGGCAATGGGCGAATGTCCCACACGGGGCGGTTACCAAGTGCCATAGCGGCCTGCACAGCAGAATCACCATCCTGTCGTGTAAGACCAGCAACGCTCTTCAGCACGTACGTCATGCCCGAACGGCGGTTCACACTACGAAGTTTCCACTGAATGGCAGTAAAAAATACCTGCAGATCCAATACGCCCTCCGGTTTCAGGCCCAGCTGAGAGCTAAGAGCCTCTACATCCCGTCTGCAGTCAAAGAGCAGTTTTCTTATTCCCCGATTCCGCAAGAAGGGCTCCACACTCTTAACAAACGTTGGTGCCGTAAGGGTCAGTACGTCAAAGAGAAACACCACCGGTTTCGCATCTGAGCATGCTTGTAGAAGGGAAATACGCCCCAACTGTTTCGCCTGTTCGGTTGTACAGAAAGCCTCAATGTCAAGGGCAATGGAACGGGCTTTCAGCAACGACCCAACGGCCTCGTCTAACTTTTCTGGTGTATCCACCACCTCGTACGGATATTTCAGGATCGCCAGAGAAGACGGCGATATTGACGCTGAAGAGGACGCAGACGAGGGAGTTCCTTTGCTTAGAGAGGAACCCGCAGCGGGAGTTGCAAGCGGCCTCGACGGCCTCCAAAGCCGTATGACACCAACACGACGCAGCATCCACCTTACCTTCTCTAACTACTTCAAGACAGAAAAAAATCAAATACACACAATTGCAGGGGAAAAATACCCTAACGTCGCGTGTGCATAAAAAACAAATAAAACTCCCTTCCTCGCCGCTCTTAATTCACAACACACCGACAGAAAGGCCAAAACTACAATTGGCCGCAAACATGCACGTGTGTATATATTTGTCTGTGCCTCACATCACCACAATTCTCTCGTGTCAACTGACTCGGAACATTTCCATGTAGTTTTTCAACATGAAAAGAAAAACACCTTCTTCTTGAACTGCGTCTTTCGTGGGCCGTTCCTCCGTCCACTGCTCAAAAGTCTCAGGCTTGGGTGGTCTCCCGAAAATAAGACTCTCTGGATGAAGAAGTAGCGATCGTGCTTTCTTTGAGTCGCGTGGCCCCTCAAAGTGCAGCACCACCAGCGCCGCCTCTTTATTCTTCGGCTGCTCAGCACGAGAGTGAAACAGACGGCGCGTGATGGCTTGTATCATGCCACACTGTGCGGGTGACGCTGAGAACTTCTCCAGTGAGTTATCTCTGTGACCAAACCAGAGATTATGCGGGCGAATGCACCACCCCCACTCGTAGCGTGCGGCTCCATACACACGAAGTGCACCACCTGGAGGGACTATTGCATCAAGATCGCGCGATGTCCATGAACTCTCAAGCACTTCCCGAAAAAAGGAGAATTTAGAGCGGAGAAGAGGAGAAAACGTGACTACGGCAGCATTCTCATCCCGCCTTAGTGGGATAATGACATAATCATGGCCATCAAAGGCCTTTGTTGGTCGTGGCTCGTGGTAGAACTTACCACTCGGTGAATATTCCACATACACATGGCGAAGACGACCAATGCCCCTGAATGAGCGCTGCGTCTTATTCACCATGTGGCGTAGAGATGCCGGCATCATGTCAAACTTGATGCGGTCGCCTGTTCCCCACGGTGCCTTCATCAACTGAATGTCCTCCGCGTGATCCGAAATAATGACGACGTCACGACAAAAGCTCATGTCCACTCTTTCTGCCTTCGCCCTTTCCTCAAGCGTCACCAATTTCTTGGGGTCAATTCCCTGTCCAAACAACGAGGCCCATCGCACGACTTCGTCAAGCAACACGTGACTCTCTTCTCCTGAAAAAGCATCAGGAGAAACATACAGTCCGATGTTCTCACTCACAGACAAGGGCTCGCCTTTTCTCTCACTTCGATACGGTGGCAATACACGACAAAAAAATTCCATCTCTGCCGCTGTGACTGGCGGGTAAATGTCACCGGTTGGGTCCATGAGTTCCTCACGCCACTGGTATGTCAATCGTTTGCGTGAGGCAAAGAAGCCCACGACGACCACAGTTGGTATGGTGAGTCCCACAAACCATGTGCCGGCGCCAAGCATTCTCAGTCACTAAGCATGACCAAACAAACAAACAACAACAACAACGAAAAATAAGAGGAACCAAAAGAGGGAAAAAAGAGACGGCACGAGGCGTGACAGAGACCCTCTGTTTACATAGATACATGTGTACATCAATAAATAAATGTAGATGGATGGAAATACCGATACTACAAATGACAAAAACAACAACAACAACAACAACAACAGAAATAAAATAACATAAAAATAAATCCTTTGACGGCACCCATAAGAGCTGTAATAATAAATAAGAAATTTTCCTCCCCATACGTTTCTCCATTTCCCCCCTCTCAAAAAAAAAAAAAAAAAAAAAAAAAAAAAGAAACCAGTCAAGTAAGACATCATTTAAGAAAACCCAAACCAATACGGACATGGGACAATTTCCTTTTTTTTGTTTAAGCCGTTCCCTGTTCATTCATTTGTTCTCGAGACTTTTCCAACATCCTTTCCGTGTTCAGCAACTCAATATAATACCCGTCAGGGTCCACAATAAATGCCATAAAACCATCCTCGCTTTCGTAGTCAATGGGCACGTTCATTTTCTTCAGCCGGGCAATTTCCTCATTGACATCCTCCACACCAATGGCAATGTGCCCATACGCATCTCCGTGTTTGTACTCACTCTGGCCGTAGTTGTAGGTGAGCTCCAGCACTGCCGTCTCACTCTCCGTGCCATAACCAAGAAAGACCAATGTAAACTTGTCCTCTGGGCAGTCCCACTTGCGTAGCAGACGCATACCAAGAGCCTCAGTGTAGAATTTGATGCTGCGGTCCAAATCGCCCACACGAATCATCGTGTGCATAAGTCGTCGTGTTGACATGATTGCCTTCTCCTAGCTTTGTATATTCTTGAATCCCCCTTCGTTTGAAAGCGTTTTTCTCCACACCCTTTTATTTTATTTATTTATTATTATTTTTTATTTTCAATGAGTTGTTTGTGCCCCCTTTTCCTCGAGACGCCGTGCAAGCCAGTAAGAGAAGACACATCCAAAATGACGTCCCCATTCATTAACCACAGGCGGACAGAAGCAACAACAAAAACAAAGACGCATTGTATTCCATCTTTTCCTTTTTTTTTTCCTCGCCCAATCGTGTTTAAAAAGACATGTCGCACACACACACACACACACAAGCGTGCACACAATAATAAAAAAAAACAAACAAAAAAAAACAAGCTTCCCTGTGAAACGACATTTCTAAGACTATCGCGCAGATGTCCTGCTCGTGTACATTGCGTGTTCTTTAATAAAACGAAGACATGTGTTGGACCACTCCATAATTTGCACTCGCGGAGACAAAATAGAATTTTTGCAGCCGTGAATTACCGGACTTAAGAGAACGACGTCACTCACCGAGTAATGATTTGTACTGCCAGTTTTTTCGGTCACAAATCTCATCCGTTTCTCTCGCTCACTGAGGGATGAAATCGAAGGCTGCGATAAAAGAAGTGTTGTAATGCGTTGAAAAAAATTCCAAATGGACCTATCCTGAACCCATGCATCAGAATGTACCATAAGCGTCGGGGTTGTGTACCGGTTGCGACCCTCTTCTATTGGCTTCAAAAACAGTTCGTTCTGCAGAGGTTTATGCCAGGGGTCAAAGACAATAACACTTTGAACGGGGTTTTCATTGGGTTTAGACTCCTGCTCCTCCTGCATGGCAGCAACAAGCGCCGTTGCCCCGCCAAATGAGTGACCAGACAAGTGAACTCGTGGCGATTGGCGAAGGTACTGCTCGGCGTCCAAGTCGGCAAAGCCCAGTTCCTTCCAAAACTCCTTTTCGGAGAGACGCTTGAGTGTTCGTCGTGTTTCCATAACTCGTTGGGCAAGTGCTTCCTCACAGACGGGGGAATCCCAGTCCACTTGCCTGAGAAAAAACTCTTTGCCTCCCCTTTCACTGTCACGCATAAACGAGGCACTTCCGTCGCAATGCCCGACACTCACCACAACTGCCCCACGAGATGCCAGATCAGCCTGCAGAGCACTGTACAAGCGATGATACCCGTACAGACCATGACTGAAGATAATCACGGGAAGTGGAATCCCGCTGCTGTTAATAAGAGGAATTGGCTTCGCACCCTCAGTTGCTCGCAACCGCACAAAGAGAAAATCCCTCATCAAATAAAGAGGGACACCTGCACGAGATGAGAGCCCACTCATGAAACGAACATCATTAAAGGGAATGTACTGGATACCTTTGCGTCGTGGGGTTTCATTAGTGGGGTAGTAGACAGCTAGTGGTGGCATCGTCTGGGAGTGACGGCTGTGTACGTGTACAATGCCAACGTGGTAATGGCCGCCAACGGGCTCAAGAATGGGAACTGGCAACAAAATAAACATGACAGCCGCGCCTATTATTCCCAAGGGAATAATAGGCAGAAAAAACACAGCTCCCAGTCCAAAGATGCGTAGAATCATAGAGAGAGGAAAAAAAGCAAACAACAATATTAGGTGGGGTGATATGACATAGTCCCAAAAAGAATTTGGCGCTCCCGCAAAAAAACCTGCAGTTGCACTCATACCTTTGTTCTTTTGCTGCTTTGTTTTGTTAGTTTACTGTCGTGTTCTTGTGATGTATGGTGGTAAGTATAAAATTTAGAAAGACAAATAACACGTACATTAATGCATTGAATTAATTTGTACACGGCAACATGAAGGATTGGAATTACAAATAAAGAAAGGAAAAAGACAGGCGCAATGAAAGTGCGGCTGTAAGGCAGCGGATCCATCCAACGTAAGTCGAGTGCACGCAGCAATCCCACCCTCGTGACATTGTGGACACACACAAGCACACACAGACGGGAAAACTCAAAAAAAAAAAAAAAAAAAAAAAAAAATATGTAAGTTTTTTTTTATTTTCTCCTTTTATTCGTCATTTCTTCCATTTTTTTTTCCGCGTGGTTGTCTGTCACGTCTTCATTTCCGCCATCTACGCAATTTGCAAGGTCGTCTTTTCCACTCCTCCTCCCTCCTCCTCCTCCTCTCGCATGTTATGATCCCTCTGTGCATCGTAGTACCTCAGTCGCCAACATAGGGATGAGCTTGGACGATTTCTTGGAGGCAAAACGCCGTCGTTTCGTTAGGGGCAACAGGAGTCCCATGTCCATGACAGACATGTGGTCGGTCCCACCGCAGGTCGTACGGAGGCATGAGACACCGGAGGAGGCAAAAAGCCCCTTTAGCTCCTCCACTCGCACAGCGTACACACGGCGCTCAGACCACTCCTCGGAGTCAAAAAGCTGTACCTTGATGTGCGACGGCATGGAGATTGGATCCCCCACAGTACGGTCCAGAAGACTCAGCGGCCACGCATCAAAGGCAACAATGGAATTTATAAACGATAAAATTGCGGTGGCCTTCACAGCAACGGCCAACATCGTCAATGCGCCAAAGCCGTGGCCAATGAGATTGACTTTGGCACCAGAAGAGAGAAATGACTGCAATTCCACTGGCCCAACTTGCAGCTGTCGGAGCATTTCCCCTCGAAAAATGCCTTCGATAACACCAACAACATCTTCAATACGTTTTTCAAGTTGCATCAACATGCCCTCTTGAGTCAGCCCTCGTTCACACGGAAATTCTTCTTCTTCCTCACCCACCGATGAGCCAAGGCTGCTCCTCTCAAAAGAAACATCTATGCCATCTGCATGGAGCACGCTGTACACCAACGCTCCGGATGCAGCCAAAGCCAATGCAAGTCGTGAGTATGCCAAATGATGGGTAGCTAAGGTGTGACTAAAAATAAAAACTTTCCGAGGCCCTCCGTCATGTGTCATTAATGATACGATGCTCGCATTTCGAGTACAGGGAATCCGCACAAGCTTCAAATGACCTAGCCACAGCGAGCGTACCCTGGCCCCCGCCGCCATGGTCTGGATGTAATGGGAATCATTACCAGGAAGCCAAGGTTCCCCTTCAATCGGCTTAATAAACGTTGGGTAGTACACAGCAATCTCTCGCGTGATGTGACGAATGCCAACGTGATGTGTGCCTCCAGACTTCAGCGGTGCAAGAGGAAGAATGTTGAACATTGCAAACGTACACAAAAGGCCTGATATAAAAAACATCAGTGACCAAACGGCATAATTGGGCGCCATGCAGAACACAAGTACAGCAATCAGCATGCCACACTCCAGCGGCAGGAAGTGCAACGACAGCAACCAATCCTTTGCAGTGATCTTCATTTTTTGAGGCAGCCGTCAAGGCCACTTCCCGCAAAAACTAACAAAACGGCGCTCTCCGTTTTGATAAAAAAAAATAAATTAAAAGCTACAATCACAGAAAGAGAGGGCAAAGTCATGAACAGATAAGTCGGAATAAGGCTGGTCCCCGGTCTCCATTACCGCAAAACAACAAGAACAACAGGGATCTCCCGCCTGGGTCAATGCACCTTCCAGCGTTACGCTCCAAAGAGTCAATTGTCCTTAACGCCAATAAACAACCCATTCAAAAGGTACACGTCATGATAACTGGACCCGTTTGGAAAATCATGAGGCGGCAGTCCCTATTTTGCCCATTCGGTCGCGTGTTCTTTTCATATGCCTTGTCAAGAGCAACATCCACCTCCCGCCTCCCGACTTCCACACACACAGAGAGAAACACGCAGCGAAAAAAAAAAAAAAAAAAAAGAAAGAGTCGGGACACACCAAAACCAAGACAAAAAAAAAAAAAAAAAAAAAGACCTGCAATTTTCCTCTTTTGTTTTCGTTTTTATGTTTCTTCTTCCCCTCTAAAGGGGTCTGGTTAGGCAAAAAGACTCACACACATGCAGACACATTCAGGGCGTCGTGAGTAAATAAAAGGGATGCCCGCCATTGTTTTGGCTTTGTACGCCTTGTATCGCTCACCAAAGAATTCCTCACCTTCCAACACAGATTCTTCGTAAGCGATCCGACAACTAAAGAAATGCCACATGACCACGGCATACAAAACAAGACACAACGGGTTTGCCAGCACCAGCTGTGAGCAGAGGGTTCGCCAAAAGAAGCCAAAGTAGGCTGGATGACGCAGTACCGCATAAATTCCATTATCAACAAGAACATGACTTGCCCGCCGCTCTGTCTCAATTAATAACGAGAAATTCCGTCCACAATGCAGCATCCCGACAACGCGCACAAGATAGAACGCAACCGCCATCACAGCAGCCACAGTAACGGTACTATAGTTCAAGCGCAGCAACCATCCAGCAAAGGTTCCTCTGGGCACCTTCCAGCGCTCCGGAACAAGAAGCCACTCTAAAAAGAACTCTATCCATGCCGCGGAGGTGGCCGCCGTGTATTCTCCTGAGTGAGTCAACAAGAAGGTATCAGGGTGGGTGTCATGACGACCTAAAGACGCCGCCACCAGAAACTCGCTCATGTGAAAAAGCACCGGTATACACAGGATGTAAACGCCGGCCGCGTACTCCTCGACGCTTCCGGTGTACCAAAGGCTGTGGCATATCAAAACCAAAGCAAACATGAAACAAGCCCCGAGAAAAAACCCAGTAAGTGCAGTCTCACGCATCAAATTGCGTTCCGGTCCCCGTTCTGTGCTCATCTCCTGGTCATGCACGTGGATATTTATCCTACTCTTGATAATAATAATAATAATAAAAAGAGCGTGTCTCTGTTGTGCATGTGAAAAACAAAAAAAAATGATAAATATAATACCCATTCAAACACAGACACACAAAGGCACACGCGAGACGCCGTATGTTCTTTATTATTATTATTATTATTTTTCTTTTTTGGTTTACAACCACAATCAATCAATGATCATCAGAGATCAAAAAAGAATGAAAATTTCACTGCAGCGCTTCAACAAAAATATACAAAACGCATCGATGGCTGCTACTACGCTCATCCCAATGACAACTACTCTCACCAATAAATCACTTCCTGATGAGTTCACTCTCTCGCGTTTGAAAAAAAAAAAAATAATAATAATAAATAAACAAATAAATAATAATCAAGGAAAAAACGCTACTAAAAACAAATATATATATATATATACAAGTTCCCCATCATCCCCCCAATTTTTCTCCACAATAGACCTGCTATCCTACAATGTATCCCCTGTTTCTAAACCAAACCCCCGGCAACATGACAATTTAAAAAACAACAAAACCAAATTGAAAAAACAGCAACAAAATACACATGTAAATACGCGAGCTGGCTTTTGTTCTCTCCCCTTTCAGTTTTTTTATTATTATTAGTTTCTCCATTCATCATGATCGTTGCCTTTGCTAGCGCGCCCAAAGGCCCACTGTCCCCTATAGTATTCCTCCACTAGTTCATCTGAGTAGTCATGTACGCCGCAGAATGGCATATACAACGGCATTCCCTTGTTGATCACCCAACGTGAATAACCAGCCTCCTCTAAAGCACGTCGCTCCGGGTTTACTAACAAGCCAGGTGCAGACACCCACATGGGATCACGTGAGAAGACTTCACCTGCATTGATGGGGGAGAATTCATCGTACTTAATGTTGAACGGCAATGCCATACCGAGCCGGGAGTTGTGGCCCCATTCACCCCTTGCTTTTACTTGTGCGGGGGTATGGGCAGCATTGCCTTGCATCCACTTCAACCACATGGGTGAGGCGGTGTGTGGCGCTTGTCCACGAAACCAGTGGGGATCCACGGGTTCAACCATGCGGACGATAAAGTTTCCCTGAGAGCGACGAGCAAGCCAGTACTTGTTTCCGTTCTCATCTTTACCGACAAAAATCTTCTCATCCTTTCGGCGCCACGGTTCGCCAATGTAATAATGCCGTCGTAAAGCACCCCAAAGCCCAAACATACGGAAATCATGGATAATCCAGCGCAACCTATTCCACGTGAAGGAGTCCTTCCACGGCACATCACTCTGTCGGTGATGATGGCGAGGGAAGGGATGGGGGTCATCATGACACTTGGTGTACACAAAATTTTTTGTTCCACAAAGGGATGCGGCAGCTGCCATCTGGCCGTACTTCTGCGCCATGGGATTCGTGCCGATCCCGCCGTAAGTGAAAATACTTGTCATGCGTGGCGTTAGCGTACGTAAACAGGTGGGGTGGCTTCAACAGCAACTAGCAAAAAAAAAAAAAAATAATACTGTATATTGCAGACAAGTCCTTTCCTCTCACGGTGCCTCGTCCGTTCCTATGAATCTTGCGGATCAGCACCTTGGCGCCGGTAGTAGTGACAAAACGGAATCACAGAAAACAAACAAAAAAATTAGGATAAAAACAGCTACATATTCGTAGGCACTGCTACCGTGATTTGGTAGAGGGTAACGCCTGGGACAATCTCACAGGAGGATGGGTGGAAGATAAACAAGTGTATGATGTTGGGGAGAAACAGCCCCAGTTAATCGTTCCTCTCTTTTACTTTAATTTGGCCCCCACACACACGTGGAGCAACAAGCGACGCGCCCACCAACTCGCATGCCCGCGAAATCATCTCTCACGCTCTCTTCCTCTCCTCTTTCCATTTTACGCCTTGCACGCCTCTCCAAACTGTTCATCATTCCCTTCCACGCTTTCTGGAATAAAGGGATTCAACAATTTTTCGTTCCTCCACCGCTGGAGTGACGTCACACACTGAGAGAGGCTTGTTGCAGCCTGGGCACAGAAGCGGTGTCCCTTCCGCATCCTCGCGGCCAATCAATTCTTCCACCCTCTCGTTAAAGCAAGTTTCACATAACAGGGTCGCACAACAGGGTGCTTTCATCGCATTCTTTGCCAGCACCTTATCCCAGCCACACAACAGTTTGGATTCCTCCGTGGCCTTCGCATCCTCACCGTCAACAATGCCCTTGCTATGGCCGTCTGTACTACTCTTTAATCTTGTGACGGACTCCCTTTGCAAATCTGCCACATCGGCGGCGGCTGTCACGACACCAGTGAAGCTCGCATTGTCTAGCCGTCGTTTCACCAAACGACCATCACGTGTCACAAATTTTGCTGCCGGATCGTCCATCGTGCACTCTACCAGCATGGTCTCCGGAATACCAGTTGGAAGTGACAACAACTTCAGTCCCTTCGTCCCCTTTGCCGCTGGGCAATGTTGAATGAGATGTCCTCGCTTGCCACAGTTGTGGCAAATATAATTTGGCGGTGGTGGAATAAATGAGCTCTCGCGACCCCCAATTGCGTTTCCCATCGGGCGGTTGCGCGTCTGACGTGTCCTCCAACCACCCACTTCATCAATACCCGTTTCCGCAGCCACGGCCTCACTCAGCTGCGCAAGGCGTTCCTCCTCTGTTAATGGAGCTGAAGCAGTCCCTTCTTTGGCGCCCATTCTCGTCAGGGAACGTTGGTGTGATGAGTTACCGGCTGGCGCCTCACGTTCGCGCCTTGGAGGAGGTCTACCAGAAGCAACATGCCTTACCACCTCCACAACGGTGTACGCTGGAAGTTCCTCCTCGGGATGTAAATAATCCGAGCTCCCTGAAATAAAGATGTCTATTTCTTCTGGAGAACCACTCAACTGCGTTGCAATCGCCTCCTTAATCTCACGACATGATATCATACGGTGGGGAACATCAATAATCCCGACATGATTGCTAGAACGAAGCTTGAATGTAATCGTTGCCACCATAATTAAATTCTTCAACTAAATTCTCTAATCTCTAAGACTTCCTCAGTCAGCAACAACAATAATAATAATAATATTAATATTACTAATGCCTCCTGTTGGGTAAGATGACCGTACTAACGCTCCCTATGGTTTATCCTTTTTATTCTTCTTCCTTTTCTTGCCTTTCCGAGTGGAAGTGCACTCTGCGGTCCCTCTCTCTGCCAAACCACACCCACGTACCGTCTCTTCGTGATTCATCCAAAAAGAATAAACCACGACGCGTTCCGCAGCCCACCCCAAAAAAACAGGGTCAAAAAGAAGGAATAAAAGGCAACAGTTCAACTAAAAATCCCACCAAAAGTGAAAATAAACCACAAAATTACATTTATAAATGAGGTTCACTACATGAAACCATCATTCCTTCTCGTTTTTTTTTTTTTCGTTTCCTTTTCAGAACAAACGAGGAGGAACGCAAGTTTCACTTGCCGATACAGTCACGGCTTACACAGAGATGTTGTTGTGATTGTTATGCTGGATTATCTCCTGCGAGGACATCATCACGGGGAATTGTGGCTCCCCGGAAACAATGAGTTGACTGCTTCAGATCACTTGCACTGAAGGGGAAACGGTACGCAAATGACACCGTACATCTTTTCCATCCAATGGCTGTTCCGAGCTGCGTGCTCCTCCCATAATGAATAAGAGGGGATAATTGCCTTCAACGTGCTTTGCGTGGTTTCTTTGCTGGAACAGGCAGTGATGCTTTTGTGTGGACGCGTTGATGCAGCGGGAATTAAATCATCCATGACGACATCTTTCTGCGTCCTCAATCCACAATTAAAAGAAAAAAAAAACTAGAAAAGTATAAATATGGCCCAAAACAAGGCTCCAACTTTTGGTGACACTGGATCGAAAGCTAAAAGCAGACAAGAATCAACAAAAACAAACAAAAAAAAAAGATAAGAATGAAATGACATTCGCTCACAAAGATTAAAGGAGAAAAAGATGATGAAAGGTGTGCCGAGAAATAACAGAAGGAGAGAGAGATAGTGAAAAGGAGGGAGGGAGGCTATCAGCACATACATGGAGGCATGCATGTACATGCTTCTGCCTGAATAAAAATAATGGAACTTCCAATAATCCCAATATTAATAACAGTAATAATCTCAAACAACAAAAAATCCCTCTTTCTTTTATTTGATGCCTTCCCATACGTTGTTGCAGGGGAAAAATAATCGGCCACCACGCCAACTCCCGCGGAAACCCAAAATATAAGGCATCACCAAGGCGGTTCTTTTCCCCTCCCTTTTTTTTTTTTTCTTTAAATTTCCTTCAAATAACAAAAACAACAACAACAAAAACGAAACATTTCTCAGCGTATTCTTCACTCTTATTGTCTTAAACCGCCCCAATAAGCTACTCGCTCTGCATATCATCCACTCCCTTTCTACCCTTTTTTCTCCTTTTCTTTTCTTATTGCGTCTGTCTTCCTCATTTCGAATTCTGAAATCTTCTGTCAATCCAACAAGTTATTTATTGAGTGATGCGGAGACGGATCATGGCCGTCTCAACATCGGCCTCATCCACACTTGTGTCCCCGTCATCCAACGATACCGTTACGGAAAGCTCGCAAAACTGTGTGCGGTTCTGCCAAAATGGCTGCGAGAGTTTTCCGCCCGCCTCTGTCATCTTCTGTTGCTCAATCAATTGCATCAGCGAAAGGTTTGTGTTTGCGTGTTTCTTCGACCCGTTCCACAACATGCCGTGGCCAACACCAATACCAACGATCTCACACGACCCCTCTGTGCCTGCTGGTAGGAAGGCATTCAGTTGATTCTCCAGCATTGTGGCAAATTGCTGCACGGTCGTGTGTATCGTAATGGGAACATCAATCGAGTCATACTTCGTGAAGCCATCTGGCACACGGATAAGCTTCTTCTTGTACGTGTAGTCCTGTTCTGGGAGGTATGTGCTGACAATTTTGGTTCGGTTCTTAATGGGGGCGTCACGCTCAAAAAGGACGTAATTGTTTGTGCCAACATCAATCATTCCGTTGCGAAGACACGAGATGTCATTTCCTTGAAGAGCCTTAAAGTACTCAATAAGGGCAAGGCCTGTCACCGCAGATGTCGTTGTTGCAATGGCTGGAATGATTTTTCCCGCAACCAACTTGACCTTCATCCGGTCTTGCGTCGGAATGTCATAGTTTGACGCGCGAAGATTACTTGCGGCAGTCACAAAATCAATGTGAAAGTTATCATCATCATCCTTCTCAA